>NC_072780.1:21764437-22044437 GCF_022539595.1 Amphiprion ocellaris | reverse complement strand
CCTGACAGTAAACAGCAGGCAGCTTGTTTTTCCACTGTATCATGACTCTTCTTCCTCACCAACAGCTCAACAGCACGTCACAGGCCTTGAAGGCGGGTTGTTATCCTGGCTAAGAGCAGCCAGGCCAAACACAAGTTTCCTGACATGACCGAAGTGAAGAGAGAGCAAACAAAATAACAGGGCGGAGAAACAGCATTCCAAGAGTGCTAAGAATAGCAGAGTGGACCCTGTGCTCCCAGCGCTAAGTTCACAACCGGTCTTAGGCAACAGGCAGCGTGCGTCTAAGCACGTTGCCAAAACTTTGCCAGGTTGACGTGTGCTTGCTGAGCTGAGGGCTTCAGTAAACTGTTGCCTCCAACCGAGTTCATTTTCAATACAAATAGCAGTTGTAGCCAGGTGTAAATTATAACTCCAAATTACAGGCCATAATTCCACAGTAATGGGTCTTTCACAACTGAAAATGATTCATTATTAAGCATTTCAGTCAATGTAGAAAGTGCTTGTGATTATTCACTTATAAAAAGGTGCCTCTGGTAGTAATTGTCACCATTTTAAGAACAGGTACTTAAGGTGGAAGATTAACTAGGTGTCTTCTGCAAACTGTCTTCATGTATTTATCTTCCAGAGGGAGGGATGTTCACCACAGACACTGACCAGGCTGTGAAGGGTGCTTCTGGTTTTAGTGTCTGTAGTCAGCAGTGTTTCCATCCAAACACAAAGGTGTTTCCATTTAGCAATGGCACACCTTAAGTCTTTTCTGAAAAAGTCAATGCCTTCCTCAAGTGAGAGTAAAAACTTTTCTTTTTTTTTCTAAATTTTGCAGTTTCTATTTACTTTTTCCGATGTGTTACTTCAAAATAAAATCATGCTATGCTAGCATATCTGCTATCTTTATACCAATCTCTATAAACAATGTGAATATTGTAATGTTATCCTAAAAAACTTCACCATACATTCAGTGTTTTTTTTTTCTACAGATTAATTACATTACAGATTACAGTACTGTTAAGGTGTAGTTGACATCAGGCAAATAAAACATCACTTGTTGGCCCGGGGCATAAACATTTCTGAAGCCATCCACCATCTACCTTGAATGTTGGTACTGGCAGTGAGGATTTGCTGTGGAGTTGAAAGAGTCTTCAGGGTTAATTATGTTTCTATTTCTATGCATGTCAAGCACAGATGATAATTTAAACCAACACTGATACCACGCTGGATTTTCATGTTTAGACATATGAGTAAACATCACAAATCAACAGAAATTCCAGAGTAGGTTGCTGTTTTTATGTTGTATTACTGAATTCACTTCTTGGTATGTAGAGCGGCCTCTTCCTAGCCTCGAACTGCTGTGGGATTTCTAGTGTACACTACCACACATATGTGAAAAATGTTCATTGTTACTGTTTGCATGCCAATGCTGAAGTTGAATATTGTATGATTCTGCAGTTGTGTGTGTGCTACTTTGGACAAAACCCAATAAAAGAGACAGATGCTGTTATGAGTGATGGTTTTGTCCTGTAGCTGCATCTACTGGAATTTACACATAAATATATACTGAATATAGGTTTATTCTCTATATAGTCAGCTAGACAGAGTAAACAATATGACATAAATATTGTAGTGCTTAAATACAAAAAGTAAAGCTGAAACTTCATCTAAGGTATATTTTTACTGTAAAAGTGAAAATGTTTGGTTCAGTTAACGATGTCCATAGAGAAGCAACAGAATCTTCACATTAACACAAACACAGGCATGAGGTTTAAACTGCCAAATGGTTAAATCAGCATCAGCCAGCGTGTTTTCTCAAAGTCCCCTACTACGTAGCTTTTCCATTATCTCTGTGTTTTTATGATGAGAGTGATGATGTGTATTTTGATATGACCAACTTCCTTTATTTTTCCTAAAAAGAACAAGAGAAAACCAAGGGAGGTGCACAAGAATAAGAGGCGTAAAAAGCAATTGTGTGGAGAGGACTGACATTGAACCTGTATCTGCTATCTACTGTCTGTGAATAGAATATGTAGTGATTTGGTTTTGGAGTATTGCTGTGAAACTGTCTGTGAGCAGTGACAGCATGAGGTTAACCTGAGACAGCAGAGTCATATGAAAGGCCGACACACAGGCTTAACCGACATTCATGAGACCTGCGTCAGACAGTATGCGTCTCTTCTATATGACAACTACATCATCTCCTTGTCTATGTTTGAGATCATTTGTGAGTCTGCTGAAAACAAGTATTTCAACAGAGGAGACCATGCACCAGTGACTCATAGGGCATTAACACAACTCAGTATGAACAGACAGTCTTGATGGCTGTGTACAAACAGGCACATTGTGCCACTATTAGTCACTGCACTGTAAAAAATGTTCATCATAACAAGTCATTCAGCCTTTATAATCACATGTCTCTTGTATTAAGGCACAGTTACACCAGTGTTTAAAGCTGCAATACTGTGTAGCAAACTCAAGCAATTCCAATTGAATAGGAGCGATTATAGGATTTGTCCATACGAAAAAATAAGTCTGTTCAATTTTTGGGGGGGTAATTTTTAAATAGGGTTGCCAATTTTATGAAATGGAAATAGGATACTTGAAAGCATTACGCTCTTTTTGTCCTTGTATTACATCTGCATTATTCTTCAGTTGTAAAAATATTGAAAGATACAACATAAAAATGTCCACACATTTGGTTGGAAGTCCTGCTCATGCCAAAGATAATCACATGAAGAAACTACAGTGGCTTACCATGTACCATTTACCTTTACATTTACTACATGCTTGATTAGACTGAAAGCTAAGGAATGTGGGAGCAGGGCCAATGCCTTGGGCTCTTCGTTGTGTTCCTCAAGTCATTCCTGAGCAGTTTTTGCAGTGTATTGTCCTGCTGGAGGAAGCTGCTGCTGTTTGAGAGTAACAGACTAGTGTTGAAAACATTTCCTGTGGCAGTTTGATGTACTATATTTTCTTATTTTTAGACACAGAAATGGATTTTTAGGACAAAAGCAATATATGTATACAAAACAGCATGTAGAAAGTTATTTCAGTAGTAGTAACATTTTTGAAATATTCCATCTTTACAATCATTCAAGAATGTTTTTAGCGGTGCAAAACAGCAACATTACATGGCATTATTCTCAATACAACAAAACTGGTATCATTAAAGAATTTCAACCGTCAACCTTTGGCCATGCCTGGCAGGTAAGTGAGAATGCTTCCTCTGTCTGTGTCCCTTGTCCTATGCATGTTTCATGTCACAAACGCCTCTGTGATTAATGGACAAACCTTGTGGCAGACGTGCAGTTGATCCTGGACACATTTTTGCTCATGAATCCAAGTCACTGTTGATCATTTCCCATTATTTTCTGTATTCCCGTAATGTCATCTCTCTTTTGTTACCAGGAGACTGTGCCCTTAGGTTACTATTTTTTAAATCTCGCGCTGCTGTCAGGCATGCCATAGCAATGCTGACAGTGCACTCTTTGTTCAAGTTGTGGGACATAAAATGACAGACAGGGAGAGGCGAGGGAGAGAGTGTTCTCTTCTATCTCGTACAGATCACCCTGTCTTAATAATCTAACCTGGGCTTGGACTACTGCCCACCTACATCTGTTCTCTAACTGCACAGAAAAGTACTGATCTTTACTCTTTCCGTTCACAAGATCATTTGTTGCTTTCTGTTCCATATGCTTGTACCGAATTGGGTAAAAAGGCTTTTGTTTACTCTGCACTTTTTGCATGGTATATGTTGCAGAAAAATTGGAAATTAACTGAGTTAATCTCATTAAGCCCTTTTAAATCCAAACTGCGAGTTCTTGAGGCCGAATTCACAACATGCACTTGTTTTTCATAACTTGTTTGTAAATACAAAATTTTATTGTTTTTTTGCTTGTGTTTTAATTGTGCTTTAAGTGTGTCATTTTGTAACTGTGTTTTGTATTTGCTGCTGCCTATCTTGGCCAGGACTCCCTTGCAAAAGACGTTGGTAATCTCAGTGGGATTGAACAAAGGTTAGTACATGCTTCTCTTCCACAGATTTTGAATTGATTCTTAGAATTACAGAATAAAGCACATCTTGTATCAGTTCAATACAAAATTGATTCTGAGTTTCCAGTTACAGAATGATTACATATTACACAGAAAAGGTGGGAACCCTACATTTAGGAAAGGGATTCCAAAACATAGGAACTTGTAACTTAATTGCACCATTAATTTTTGTGTAATCATACTATACAGAGTGAAAAGTGTTCCACAAAGGAACAATGGCTTGCTGACAATTGTGAGACAGGAACTGATATCTTTTGAAAAAGTGATCAAGTTGCCAACCCTGTCTTCTCAATATTACATTGCTATCCAACTAAACTGCATTTCCAGTTAGTTTTTGCAGGAAATGTATCTTCTCCCAGATTGCAGAAACAATCACTGTTTGTTTGTCATGTATCACAAACAGGTCTCTAACCAACATATCGTCATTTATTAAACCGGTTTACTGTCACTGCTTTTCAGCCAACCAATCCCATACTAGATAGTGCAGGACTCGTCACCCTGGTAGCTCAGAAAATGGGGGAAGAGCTGAAAAACATGTTGAGAAATGCTTAATTTCCTGGCCAGACATAGCACATGATTTCTGGTGATTTAGAACCTCCTACTGTGGGCACTGTCAATGGAAAACATGTACAAATGAAGGCACTTTCAAAGTCAGTGACAACAAACACAGCTCTTTTGATGATGAATTATGAAGGTGCACTATTTGTTGCATGCACAGTCAGCATTCTTGCAGTGCAGATAGACCCTGTGTGCACAAATTTTTAACTGCATGCAGACATCCGTAGAGTGGCTTAAAAAATGTATGTTACACGTATCCTTGTGGACATGTGGACTTCGGAAGCCTGAATCATGGTCCTAGTCTCTTTGGTGGAGGTCTTGTTGCTGCCTTATCTCTCCATCCACTCGTCAAACCTCCTTATCTGGACTTTGTGACTATTTTAAAACAGAAGCCTTTACTACTACGTCACAGTCTCATGTTTTTGTGAGGAAATCCATTTCAAAACAAAATTATGTTTCATTCAAAACATAGATGAGAATGCAGTACAGTTTTAAAGGAATGTAATTTTGAAGTTGCTGTGTAAAAGTTGCCGACCGAACATTTGCAAACTCATTAGTTCAAAGAGACTTAATTTTTTTCAAAAACATTGTACAAGATGAAATGGTATACAATGCTGAATGAAATGATATGGGCAGTAAACACAACAGCAGACTGGCCAGCTGGCCAGGTAGCTCACCAGGAATTCACCAACTAGCCCTATGAGCAAAGCTACTGTGTCACTGGACTCCTAAGAATAAATGCTTAGCAATCACATCTTTCTGGTGTGATCAGGCTTTTGTACAGGTCTTATACATTGAAATCTAAGATGTAAAAGACTAAGTTCAGCCACATTTTTCACTTCCTGTCTCACTTAAATAATTATGTAATGCAGAATCCATGGGATCCAGAGACATTCTACTTGTATTTGAAAGCTGAATTTAGAGTTTGACAGCATTGCCACGACAATAAATTAATCATCGTTCATGTCACAGTTTGGCGGTTTGGCAGAGCCAGCCGCAGCATGGAGCAAAACCAATTCCAGTGTGATCCAAAAAAAAAAAAAAAAAAAACGCTAGACAAATATGATTGGTATGTGTGCTGATGTCTCAAATCAGTCAAAACTTGTAGATTCTTTCACCCAAAGGTTTTGTTATGTTCTGTTTTGAATGTGTAGGAGAAACTTGGTATAGGTACAAAAACAAACGTGACATCTTTTATTCTTACTCTGGAGCTGACAGCAAGGTCTATTCGACCTTGCTGTCAGCTCATATTGGTATCAGATTTGGGTTGTGTCCTAGAATAGATTTGAATAGTCATCCAAAAGAATCAGTGAGTAGTAAGGCCTTCCTTGCATTGTCAACAGAGCCACAGGCAGTTATTTGAGTTAAAAACATATTTTTCCAGATAGAAGTGAAAATGGTGCCAGGAGGAATGTGGTCATTCTCAGCAAGCCCTTCCGCATCAAAATGACAAAATAGGTCATTTTCCAAATGTCCCACAGGACTGTTCCAAAAGCAGCTCTGAACTGCTAAGGTTGGACCTATGGTGTGATTACATTTGGACTAAATGCACAGCTTTGAGTTTGGGAAAACCTTTCAAAAATGGTTAGACATTGTAGGAAATGAAATGCTCTATTTGCTTTCAGCATAAGACTGAGATGACAAGCTGGAAACCACTTTGATGCCTGTCTGTTAAATATAGAGTTGAAGTCAGAAGGCAATTAGCCTAGCTTAACTTAAAGGGGGACACAGGGGAAAACAGCGAGAATGACTCCACTCAAAGTACAAAAATCTACCCACTCTCCCTTCGATAATTACCACAAAATGTTTGATCCACATGCAAAAATAAATGAAAATGGACAATTTCTGGTTTTATGTGCTGTCGTCCAGGGCCTCAGCTCACTATTCCCTCACAAACAACTAATTGCCTCTTAGCAGTAGCACTACAGTTACAGCTGAGACAGGAGAGGTACAGTTTTGATTTCTCATTGGAGATAAACTGTCATCTCTGGTGTTACAGTCACATCATTAGCCGTCGGCCCTAACTCCATAACTATAACGTTTGGTGGTGCCATCTCCACTTTTGCGTTTGATGGCTGTCATGCATGTTGACAGTATCATGTATGGTGTATGGCAGTTGTTCTACTTCTTTCAGTGTTTTTGAAGCTACTGTGAGGGCTTGGACTGCCAAATTTACACAAAACAAGCCCTACTGGCATCTTGATGTGCAGGCAGCACACAGGATTTCTGCAAGATTTTGCAAAAGGCTTCTCCAACATTCATAAATGACCTCACAAAATGTGTACAAACTGGCTCTTATACATTCAGTATGTTTACAGGTACATGAGAAGCCAGGTTAGTCTGTGGTGGTTCAGTGAAATCAGAGGTTTTACTAAGAACACAAAGGTGAATGAATGTTTACAAATAATCATATGTTCCACTGTGTGTGATACTATTATCAACATTTAACCGATCTTCAGTAAACACTGACATTTCTGTCATACATTAAATTGACATCTTTATACTGACCCAACTAACATCAGGATTACAAACTGTGTTTTTATTGACCATAGTCTATTGCCTTATTTATATTTACTGAAGTTAATTGACAAGTGCCCTGCTTGCATTAAATCAGCACAACTGAAAGCATGCTGCTAAACCCTGTAAAAACCCACCTAATACATCAGGAATAAATATTGTGATTGTCCTGGGGAAACTGAAGTTTGAAGCTAGCTGAATATACACTACCAATCAAAAGTTTGGGGTCACCCAGGCAATTTCATGTTTTCCATGAAAACTCACACTTTTATTCATGTGCTAACATAATTGCACAAGGGTTTTCTAATCATCAATGAGCCTTTCAACACCATTAACTAACACAATGTAGCATTAGAACACAGGAGTGATGGTTGCTGGAAATGTTCCTCTGTACCCCTATGGAGATATTCCATTAAAAATCAGCTGTTTCCAGCTAGAATAGTCATTTACTACATTAACAATGTCTACACTGTATTTGTGATTCATTTAATGTTATCTTCATTGACAAAAAAGCCTTTTCTTTCAAAAATACAAACGTTTCTATGTGACCCCAAACTTTTGACCGGTAGTGTTTAGGTTCATAAAGTTTCATAAAAGCAAAATAACTCGTCAGAAAATGTAAATCATTAATGAAGCCTCCTCTGCTGAGCTACCAGCATAAATTGCACTCAGCAGCTCTCTCAGTTTGCAGATCGTATGGATCCTGCTGCTGTGTTATACTAAGCTGTTTAATAAAGTCAAAGAGAAGGAGACATTCTGCATTTGTTTGTTCAGTTCAAGACAGAATCTAAAAGCAGATTTTCAGAGTTGTAGGCAATGTGAGTTGTGAAAGCTGTGATATTGAAGCAGACGAGCTGACAGGCCACAATTTGGCAATCAGGAGGCGGATTTTAGCTTTGGTGGGCTCCAGCCCAACTTAACCCCATGTAGTATTGTTTCTTACCTCCTATTTAGTGACTTCAGAAGGCCTTTTGTCACAAACATGTTGGCTACTTCAACTGACTCTCTTTCCCTTTTCTCTGAGTTCGATTGATTGACTGTGAGTGGCTGGACAGCTGTCCAGTAATTCTAACTTAACCTGTGAGTTAAAGTGTGCACAGGCCTGTCTTTACAATCTGACCTCTTGCTCTGGTGTAGTTTTTTTTTTTTTTTTTTTTACAGCTCTTTATTATCTGTCTTTCCAACATGGTCTAAACCCCTGGAAAGATAAGGCAAGTCAGACAGCGGATGTATCAAAAAGCGGTGTCAGTTCTCTCTGACATATTGTCATTTGGAAGAATTACATTTTAAGGTGGACCTTTGTCAAATTCCTGTATTTGGGGAAAGTACTACCTGTGTAGGGACTTACTGGTGGTGAAATAATCTCTGTAGAATCTTATTTAGACCCTGGTTTGGCCAGTTGAATCTCAGGTACAGTTCCTCTCAGGCTATAAGGTTCTTAGCCCACAGGAAAAATTTCTTGGCAATGCAATGCACCTTCCGCTACATTTCCTGTCTGATGTCTTTATTGTGTCCATCTAAAAAGCCTTCTACATGACTAAGAGATGTACATAGAAATCGTAACTGGGAAATTAATGTTTCTCTAATCATCAATTTGATGATTGCATGTGCTTTTCGGGAATAGACTGCATTGTTTCATCATATTTGCAAATGGCAAAATGCGGTTTGCAACATAAGATCCTTTCCTGTTGCACATTTTGACGTTTCACTTCTTTAAATGTTCTGTCTTTTGAGTAGTGAAACATTTTGAAAACTGTATTCTTCTACACCCACACAATGCCTCGTCACTGCATAAAAAATTGCTTTGATATCAGGGTTGAATTTAATGCTCACTTCACTGTCATGCGCCTCAGCTCTACAGTTAAAGAAATTCTTGCGAAAATCAAGACAAAATGGTCATCACCAACAGTTACTTATTATTGGAGAGATGGTGTGTCAAAGGCTTTTTTGTTGGTGACAACACATTAATAAACAAGCTGCTGTCTGTAAATGACATTCTACTTGCAGCAGGGTTCAATCATTTCTTTCTAAGACAGCCTGCTTAGTCTATCTTACAGATGCACACAGGGGCGGCTGTGGACACTATGGACAATTATACTTTGGGACTTTCTAAGTTTTCAATGGAGGATATGTTCCATACAGATGCAGTAGATAAACATATAGTCTTTATAAATTCCAGCTCACAGAAAATAGAAGTTTCATAGACTTCCCTACATAGCCTCTTGCATACCTTCTGTGGTTACTGAAGGTTACAAATGTCCCCAAATAATACCAGTAAGAATAATGTTAAAGGTGTTCCTCAAGGTTTAATTTTAGATTCACTGCTTTTACTCTTTTTATAAATTATAATCATTTTGATGATACCATCTTCATTGCCACTAGCAGTGCAAACAAAGTCTTGTCCTGATTTGCTTTCGATGACCTGCAAAAACTCTCAGTTTAATCTGAAGCTTGAAAAACTAAGAACTAAGAGCATGAACCATTGCCGTTCCGAATTTGATACATACTGCCAATTGGTATAACCCAGCATTTATAGGAATTTTAGTGCCACAACAAACAGTCCAACAAAGCTCCCTCTCAAAAATTAAAGATTCAAATCGTGGCACTTGCTTCTCCTGTGAGAGCAGAAAAAACAGTCCACCAGGCAGTCCACTCTGGATATTGGAGATATCTTGTATGGTCATGCTCTTCAGACCACCCTTAAAACCCTTAATGCTGTCCTCTACGGTGGTCTTTGATTTAATACTGCAGACAATTATCACATTCCTTATTGTCTCACATGAAAAAGTTGGCTGGACATCACTGGCAACTAGAAGGCATCAACGTTCTACAAGGTCTTGCTATCCATCTGCTGAGGTATTTAACATCTTAACCTGAATTCAGAGCTCTTAATTATTAAACCACATCCCAAGCAAGACTGGCTTTAAAAGTGCCTCTCACAAAGGCTATAGAAAATTTGCTTAAGATACACTACTGAAAATTCATCACAGCTTGAATTTAGAGACATTTATTCAACTTTGAAAGCACTAAGCAGATAACACTACAGAGGCAAATGAGAAAATTTTAAGTTAACTGACCCTTTACAAGAGTTTACATCATTTTGAATGAGACCTGCAACTGCAAGAGAATTCAGAATGAAGAAAATCAAAGTTAATTAACCATAAATATGAGAATTATGTAACAGCATCATATACAAAAAAAGCTTGAGATGGAGATTTCTCAGGGTGTCTCGCTCTCTGAAAAAGGAAGTCATATAAGAGAAAAACCATTATTACATCACTTTCCTGTTGCAGCTTTGTGTTCAGTTATACTGTGTTCCTCCCAGTCGCTTATATTAGCTCCAACCTTCTCATGTTTATCTGCAGCTTCAGAGTGTCCGGAGATAACAAGCAAAGAGTTAACAGGATCAGACCTGATCCTGGCAGGCAGGACTTGTAAAGGTTGCCTGATGGGGGTTGGAGGGGGTGGGGAAAGGGGATGATGCTGGCCAAATGGAACTGCTGGAGCACAACACAGCCCACACCAAGAGACCTAGGAATCCGAGAGCAAGGCCCCTTCCCCCCATGCAAACACAGACATTAGTGGAGAAACAGCACCTCGAGCACAAATGCATGAAAGACGTGGTTGCACACACTCAAACACAGACTAATAAAACAACATATGCTCTTGTTTCTACTACCTGGAGCAGCAGGTGGGACACCCCTCCCTACTCGCTGTAGTACAAGAGAAAAAAAGGAAAGAAAAGAAGAGGCCCCTGCTATTGTTAGACACGCAACACGGAAGTGAACACTTTAGTTCGACAGATATAATGCTAATATTGCCAGTTTTGCCCACTGTGGTGTTTTTAATGTAGTTTGAAATTACATCTTGCTATAGAAGAAGCCCCAAACCTGACCAATTTTAAAATATGTTTCATTCTATTAAGATGCTTTCCCAACTGCGGAAACACAAAATCACAGAAAAAAGGAAAAATGTTTGAAAAAGTGAATTTAAAAATACTTTCAACAAGTTGCAGTTTCAGTTAAAATATTTGTTTAGTTTAATTCTGAGCCATTGTAATGGAGTATCTCTATGGATGACAATGTGGGCTGGTTGATGAACCTGGAGCAGCCTAAGATACACTACCGTTCAAAAGTTTGGGGTCACCCAGGCAATTTCATGTTCTCCATGAAAACTCACACTTTTATTCATGTGCTAACGTAATTGCACAAGGGTTTTCTAATCATTAATTAGCCTTTCAACATGATTAGCTAACACAATGTAGCATTAGAACACAGGAGTGATGGTTGCTGGAAATGTTCCTCTGTACCCCTATGGAGATATTCCATTAAAAATCAGCAAGGACATTTCTAAGTGACCCCAAACTTTTGACCGGTAGTGTATATGGAGGGATTGCCCCGAAGATAACAAGCACGAGCCCCAGAGGATGATCCCAATTGACTTTGGTCGTCTTCTGGCTTTCCCTACTGCCAGCATTACACTGATATGTTTAGGCAGAGTGAAATGAAGTGTAATGTCTTTAATGATCCTTTTACTTTTATCATAGCACCAGCACCACGTTAGAATTTCGATTCTTCCAATATTTCATGACCAAAGACCTACAAAGCATCAACAGTATGCTGTATTGAATACTGATTAGCACTATTAACCCGTTAAAATAAGAATTTGGCACTGGATAGCATAATACCTATGAAATAAAAAAACATGTTGATTCAAAGCACTGCAGTGCCCAGGTACAGCCTCAAAAAATTGATGGTCTGGGAAATTTTGCGCTGTGTCTACTCACTACCCATGTAGTTATAATGTGTCTGAAAACGTTAATGGAAATGTCCAAAAATTTTTGCCATAAAGTTATTATGCTCGATTGAAGTGTTTTTTGAGAACATTTTTGAATAAGTTCTGACAGAGCAAACATTTAACTGATCAGCCGTTTCTGTTTCCTTTTGTTGTCCTTGTCTCCAAACAGCATAATATCAGCTGACATGAAAGAATTACAACTCTCTTGAGCTCTCTCCTTTCTCTGATAGCCAAAGTTTTGTTGGCTTATTCTTCTTCAAGGAGTTTCAGCAGTTGGCAAACAATTGTTTTTTGTTTCTAGTGTTGCAAACTCAGTCATGTGTAGCATACAGACTGTTGAAAAAGTATGAAATGACCTCAAGAAAGCGCAAATAAATTTTCTTGAAAAATTGGGAAACTTTTTTCAGATTTTGTCATTTATTGACTTTATCTAATGGGATACTTCAGAAGTGCTAAAAGCATGTCATAGAAACAGGCTAGTTGGTAGGCAAGTCAATTTGGTAACTTTATGACTCTTCTGTTGTTACTCTGGCAAGGAGTTACGTGACGTTCGGCGTACATTTGTCCATCTGTTTATCTGTTAGCAACATTACTCAAAAACAGACTAATGGATTTGGATTAAATTTCCAGGGAAGGTCAGAAATGACACAAGGACCAAGTGATTATATTTTGGCAGTGATGCAGCTTATAGTCACAGCATCACTGTAACTATGACAACAAGTGAACACGATGTCAGCTGCCTGTTGACGATCACATGATTGTGATCCTACTACAAATTGACCACTGCAGACTTATCGGGACTTATCTGTCAGAAATCATACAAGGAACAGTTGATTAAATTGCATAACATGCCTGTGCTCAGCACAAGGTTATTTTGTTTGTGAGTACTTCTATATTAAATGGTGACATTCTATGTTGCTGTGATTTCTGCCACGAATGTTTTCAAAATTTCAGCCGTTGGAAATGATACAACGACTGAGCCTTGGCAGAATACTGCGCTCTCTGGGTGCTTTTCTTCTTTTAGCATGCCGTGGTGAACATTTTCAATAAAAGTACCTTGAAATGTGTTTTTGCTTCATATTTATCCTGCTTGTAATACTTTTGAAGGAAAACCTGTTTTTAAACTCCTCTGCATAGCAATGTTGCCTTTTTATGCCTTAGAACACCTTGCCTTGGCAAAGAAAGGTCATTTTACAATAGTGTCTCTTGTAAATTTTGTTAGAGAAGGTTGTTGAAATTGTTACCACAGTTTTGTTGTCTGTACCTTCAAAACATATCTTGGATTCAAGCACTCAGCACACATGTTTTCAGATAAAGAATTTTTTGTCAAACATGCACAAAAAAGTAATGATTAAATGATTAAACTCTTTATCGCCTGTATAACAACAGCTGTATTTGGTCTTTATTGACGCAAAAGTTGGCATGTGAATTACTATGATATTATTCATGTATATATTATCTTTCTCCATTGCATTGTTGCAACTAGAAGGGAAAATTTGGCTTATCCTGTGTGTTTAAGACATCATATCTCGTTCGTTGCAGCAAGATTGAAATCAACCCACTTCCATCCTGCTCTAGAGCCAGCTCACACCAGTCAGTCCTTTTGTTTTGGCCTGCCTCGCTGTGTGGATAGAGTCAAGCCCCCTCAGCAGGAGCTTGGTATGTATTCCTGTTGACACGCACACACACCCTCTGCTGCAGAGGAATGTGTCCTATTTTTGGGCCCCGAAAGTCAGCCAGACTTCCAGCTTCTTTCTAATGCTTCATTCACTTGACCATTGTGTTTTGTTTCTTTGGGAAGATGCTGTGTGTTTTGATGAGCAGCCATAGCCTCCTCCATCTATTTAGAACTGTTGTT
Organism: Amphiprion ocellaris; assembly: GCF_022539595.1. Classification (NCBI taxonomy): domain Eukaryota; kingdom Metazoa; phylum Chordata; class Actinopteri; family Pomacentridae; genus Amphiprion; species Amphiprion ocellaris. The sequence continues at coordinate 22,030,663 of NC_072780.1, read as the reverse complement.
GTCAGCACTGAAAAGTACATAGCTTTGGTCAGGCTTATGTTGTTTATTCTGACAAATACAGCTGCGTTTGTGGATTTTCAGGGTTCCGGGTTTTCAGGGTGATGGAATGCAGTACCTTTAGTCAAGTATTGTACCATCTTAAGGCACTTGAAGATTTCCTTTTCACTTCCTATGTTCTTCTACATTCCACAGGAAATTATTGTCCTCCATACTTCATTCGATTTTTAACAGTTATAGTAACTTTTATTTTTAGACTGACATTTTATGCACAAAACATATGATGACTTCATATATTATAATGAATTAACTTAGTTGGATAAAGTTACACTACTGGAAAGTTTGGGGTCACTTAGAAATGCCCATATTTTAGAAAGAAAAGCAATTTTTTTCATTGAAAATAACATTAAATGGATCAGAAATACAGTCCAGACATTGTTAATGTGGTAAATGACTATTCTAGCTGGAAACAGCTGATTTTTAATGGAATATCTCCATAGGGGTACAGAGGAACATTTCCAGCAACCATCACTCCTGTGTTCTAATGCTACATTGTGTTAGCTAATCGTGTTGAAATGCTAATTGATGATTAGAAAACCCTTGTGCAATTATGTTAGCACATGAATAAAAATGTGAGTTTTCATGGAAAACATGAAATTGTGTGGGTGACCCCAAGCCTTTGAACGGTGGTGTATATGTCAAAACTGATACCACTATTTCCTCCAGGAAGGAAAATATTGCCATTAAAATGGCGAATTCACCAAGAAAAAAAAAATAGTCCTAATAATTTGCAGGACTGCCTTACTGCAAATTTGAATTTTTAGTGTTGCAGGTTGCTGCCTGGAGGTTGTTGTTGTTTAACCATAGTGAAGGGGATTTTGAAAACAGGAAATATAGATAAGTCAAGCGCAGGAGAGGCCAATGGCCAGTCTGGTGAATCAGACTACTGGGGTATCAAAGGTTCGGACTGCTGTAAAACTACAAAGTTTCAGCAGTGGAAAACAGCTTTTCGACATCAATCACATGAGAACTGCTTCTGTGTTATTTCATCAATAATGTTGATATTAACAGTAAAGGGCATAAAGTGTACTTTTAATGCTTTGTAAGTACATGTTGCCATCAAAAATTTACACTTACATAAATGTAAATTTGTCCGCTGAATGAGTTAATGAATAAATAAAGAATTTACTTGTTATAGATCATATTTTTAGTAAAGTATTGATTAACTTAGTCTGTTAAATACAAAGCCATAGCCTGTAGACAGTGAACTTGGCAACAAGAATGGAATGGAAACAGTAAAAAGTAACACAAGCCACCTACCCCTGAAACTCACCAATTCCAGCTATCTTTGTATCGCCTCAAGCAAGTATTTAGTGCTAAAAACACCAGCTCCTGAATCGGGAGAGAGAGCCATACCTGCAGTTTCAATGGTCACTGGGACATCAAATGTGCATGTATAGAATCACCAGTCTAATGAAAAAAAAGAAAGAAAAAAATCACTTTAAGCGTTTGTTGATTTTGCCCCAAAATAAAGTTTAAAAATGTTTTTCATAAGTTATACTGTGCTTACATCAGTGCAACAACACAATTGGCTGGATGTTTCCCAGTTCAGCTTACAAAACATAAAATTGGCAGGCTATGTGTAGTACATCCACACTCTTTCATGTCACACAATTGTCCTATAGATTTCTACCCAAGATTCTTGAAGTTTTTTATTACATTTGTGACTGGACAGAGGCAGGGCAACTGCTTCTCCGCTGTTTTTAGCCTTCATGCTAAACATTTATATACTGTTGAAATGTCAGATGTCTATGTTGCACATGGTCAAACTTCAAAAAAGTAAGGTCAACGTATATGAAAATACCACCTGTAGCTCAAATGTTCAGACTTCAGTTTGCTCTAAAGTCCTTATTTACTCCTCCATCAAACCACATCATTTCATTTACACATGGCCACAGCTAGCTATCTATATCTTAGCTTGCCAAGTTTGTTCACTGAGTTGTTGGCATCATATACACTGCCCGTTCAAAAAAAAAAAGTTGCACACTTTAATATTTTGTTGGACCGCCTTTAGCTCTGAGAATGACACACGTTCACCGTGGCATCATTTCCATAAGCTTCTGCAATGTCACAGTGTTTATTTCTGTCCAGAGTTGCATCAATGTTCTGCCAAGATCTTATATTGATGATAGGAGAGCCGGACCGCTGCGCAAAGTCTTCCCCAGCACATCCAAAGACCCTCAGTGGGGCTGAGGTCTGGACTTTGGAAAATGACGTCTCATACTCCCTGAACCACTCATTCACAATGTGAGCCCCATGAAACCTGGCATTGTCATCTTGGAACCTGCCCATGCCATCAGGGAAGAAAAAACGCAATCGATGGAAAGACCTGGTCATTCAGTATATTCACGTCGTCAGCTGATTCTTTGGGAATATAACGGTGCTGAACCTGACCAACCCCAGATCATAACCTTAACCCCCATGGGCTTGTAGGCACTAGCCACGATGAATGCATCACTTCATCCACATCTCTTCTTACCCTGATGCATCCATCACTTTGAAACAGGTTAAATCTGGACTCATCAGCCCACATGACCTTCTTTCATTGCTTCAGAGTCCAATCTTTATGCTACCTAGCAAATTGAAGCCTTTTTTTCTTATTAGATTTGCTGGTGAGTGGTTTTCTTAGAATTACACAGCTGTTGAGTCCCAATCCTTTGAGTTCCTTTCAATTGTGCATGTGGAAATGCTCTTACTTTCACTATTAAAACTTTTGATTTCTACTGCTGATTTCCTACCATCATCTAAGAATTTGTTCTGACCACATTTGTTCCTTGAAGATGATGGTTCTGCAGCATCCTTCAGGTTTTAATAATGCATTGGATGGTTCTTGACCTAATTTTAGTAGTTTCAGAAATCTCCTTGGTTGTTTTATTTGCTTGATACAAGCCATTAATTTGATGCTTCTGAAACAGATTAACATCCTCTCCACGACTACAGGATATGTCTTCCGACACGGTTGTTTAAGAAATGAGAAGCTGAGTTGTTGGTCAGCTAGGGTTAAATAAGTTGTTGCCAGCTGAAAAATATTCATCACTGCAGTAATTATCCAATGGAAAGTTCTTACCTATTTGCTTAGTTAAATTCAAGCGGCGACTTTTTTTTTTTGGCCAGGCAGTGCTCTGATTGGATTCTGACTTCAGTAAGAGCAGATGTATTTGAGAAACTGACATTTTGAATAAATAAAAATCTGGCCACTAGTGGTGGGTGTTACCTCCAAAGCTGGCTATAAATGGATGTATGAAGAAGAACTGGATAGATATTACAAAATGGAGCCTCCCTCATTCGAATGAAAGTTGCTTAGTGACGCGTACCACAAAGAAGTTTACCATTGACTATGTTTATTAGCAGTGTAACTTTGACTTAAGTAGCTGATCTGAAGAGGTGTCTTTCACTGCTGCAGGTTTCAGATTAAGGTTAATATAAAGAAAACACAGTGCCTGGCTTTTGTATAACGATTCAGGGTTATGATGGAATACCAAAGGACAACGCATCACTCAATCACTCATCTCTGTGTTGCTTTGTTGAACATTGTCAAGTGCTGTTAGACATGGCTGTGTGTAATAATGTGACAACCCTTCAGACTGCTCTGCTTATTTGACCATGTCTGCTTCTCTGAGAAGGACTTGCTGGTCAGAGTGAGACAGGAAATGTGTTCTGACAGTTACCCAATGAAACAGCTACTCGTTGTTATTGATCATTGCTCATGTAGCCTGAGTCCCATCTATACCATGACTCAGTGATCCAACATACTAATCTTTTGCAGACTTGAGTCAGCCCATCGGGAGAGTATTATTTTGTCTTTGGATGATGCGCAACATTATGTAATGACCGCAGTTTCTATGCAAAGGTAGGAGGCTGGATTGCATCTAATTTGCTTACGTGCAACTGCAAGAACAAAGACAACAGCACCATGGATCCACTTTCTCTCAGCCTTTATGGCCCTCTTTATTTCCATCAGTCCTGCTCATCCCCTCCAACCCACCCACCACCTCAAGCTGTATACGTGCAGGTTTCATATTACTCGTTGCTTCTTGTTCCCTGTTCTTCCCGCCCCCATGCCCCCCCCATCACCCAGGTCCATTCACACTGACTGCCTGTCCTTTTTATGCTTATTCCAATCAGGGCTTTATGTATTGTCACAACATGATTAATGCAGCTTTTGCAAGAGGTAACTTTGGTCAGCAGTAGCACGGAGCCACACATGAGGTAATCACAACAGACCACTGCTTCAGCTGCAGCTCTGCAACTTGCCCTCATCCAGAGAGAGGGAGGGGAGAGAGCACCGCCAAACAGATTTGTAAAAAGGTCACTGGAATAAATTGCCTCTTAGGTAAAGTAAAATGTGTTTCTGCCCTACGGCGAGGAAAACTGCCGCTGGATTCATTGAGCCGTATGTGTGCCGTATTCATTAGACAGTCTGTTTATGACATTTATGATAAATAAGAAGATCGTGGCTGTTTTCACATTTGTTTATGCAATAGGAGCTACTTAAATAGATTTGCTGCGACATGTTTTATTATTTCATTCTTTAGGCATCACAGCAATGGAAGAGGAATTGTACAGTGCTAATTAGCTTGTGTGTTTACTTGGGTTCAGCTGAAATGTCTTACGTCCATTTAATATATTTAATATGGGTAACTTGGAATATGGGCAGCTATAAACCTTAGCTTGGGTGTGGAAAAAACAACACCCACATATTGTCATTCTATGATGTCAGATTATATTGTGTGCACTGCAGTGGATCATAATTTACAATGAATTTGGTCATATTGAAAAAGCAAATGTCTTCAGTGAACATGTGTCTGGCATTTCAGGGTATCTTGCTTTTTTATGCAGTGTAGATATTTATAATTTTCAGAGGAATCTGATTTTCATGGTTAAAACTACAATTTGGATGCAAATGTGAACAAATTTTACATATAAAAAGTGAGAATTATGGTAATGCTAATATGATGTGAATGGGACATTACCCCAAGAAGGTAAAAAAAAAAGAAAAAAGAAAAATGAGTAATGGGCCATTCGCATATTGCCCATGCACTTAAAAGCTGGAGTGGCAACAGGTAGCTCCTTATTGTGAATGGGACCTGGTGCTGCAGTCTGCTGCAATGATTTAGAGGTGCCCTCCAAGGCTCAACTTTATGCAAATGTTTCGAATGATAACCAGGCAAGAGCCACTCATAATCAGGGAATGCTTTTAGGAGCATAATTACTGGACCACTGCACTTTACCACATGGGCGCCATTGTTGGAGCAGTTTCATCAGAGCATACCATGTGAAAAAAAAACACAGAAAACAAAGGTATTCTACATTCAACAATCAACAAACTTTGGAACAGCAAATTAAAAACATAGTACATCCGAAAATATCTAGTGTAGTCAGAGCATTATGTGGAAATTGGAAATATGGAAATGTGCACACACACTGACAAATTTATGAGGGGTCAGCAATTACATTTTATCAGTAGCTGTGTTTCCATATAACTGTCACACAAATGTTAAGTGAACTTTTGAAATGTTGCAAAAATAAAGAAATAATAACGCTTGTGTCTATTAACTGTATGACAGAAATCGTCGTTTGCTTTATTAAAAAACATTTTCATAACGTTGCAAAACATTTTCTTCAAGTATACGCTACTGTTCAAATGTTTGGTGTCACTTACAAATGTCCTTATTTTTGAAAGAAAACCATTTTTCTTAATGACGAGAACATCAAATGAATCAGAAATACAGTCTAGACATTGTTAATGTGGTAAATGACTATTCTAGCTGGAAATAGCTGATTTTTAATGGAATATCTCCATAGGGGTACAGAGGAACATTTCCAGCAACCATCACTCCTGTGTTCTAATGCTACATTGTGTTAGCTAATGGTGCTGAAAGGCTCATTGATGATTAGAAAACCCTTGAGCAATTATGTTAGCACATGAATAAAAGTGTGAGTTTTCATGGAAAACATGAAATTGTCTGGGTGACCCCAAACTTTTGAATGGTAGTGTACATAGCTACAAGTAGCTACAGTGTATGAAAACATAGCGATGGCTAGCGGTGTCGAGTACAGTGTAAGATCTTTCTAAACTTTGCTAACATTGTGTCAGCCACCATCAGTTACTCATCACACCTGAATAACTAGGGATGTAGGAGCGAATTACTGAGTATACAGTGCTGAGCAATGGTGCAGGAATGTTATCTTTTAAAGTTTATTTTTTTGAGAGACAGATGGGAAACACGGGGAGAAGAACCTGCAGCAAAGAGTCATAGCTGGATTCAAACCCATGACCACTGCATCCTGTTTATGGGTCATCCGCTCAACCATTTGAGCTGCCAGGGCATCCCAAGAATGTATTTTTGCTTTCAAATGTTTTGAAGTGTACCACAGAACATGAACTAATCTGGCAACAAAAGAATATGGCAGCAATATTGGTACCAATCACTGACTGATGTCACTCGGAAATTTCTGTCTCCGAGTCATGGACTGTCTTGTGACAGTACTCACCTGTAACTCAAAGCAGCTATGTCCTTAATTATGATCAACTTTAAGTCTTAACAAAAATAAATAGGTGCGTTTTATGAAAATTCAGCCCTGTACAGTTGACATGAATAGGGAAACTACAGAAACCAAAAATTGTAGGCTGTAAACGTTAATTTCTGGTGTAAAGTCAGACATTTTAACATGGGGTTCTATGGGGATTGACTCACTTTTGAATCCAACTTTGAGTGGACATTTGAGGAACTGCAGTTTTTGGCATGCATGTGTTGGTGTCATTACACAGCCCACAGGGTTGCAGCTTGTTACTAATTAGATAAGAAACATACTCCTTGGTGTAATGAAAGATAGGGTGTTTGGTCGTGTGTCATGCAAAAATATGAGGTTCCATAGAAAATATGATGTAATATACTGCTATCTTTATATTACATCACCTGGGTTGTGTTGTTGCACATCGTAATTTCTATAAAAATCACCAGGATATAACCAGGATTTCTTTTGGGGTAAAGTTAGGTTTTTCCCATGTTACTGTTCTGTCAGGGTGAAGTTTCATATGGAGGGAATTAAGATGTGTCATCATGTTTTGGCTTTGGCTGCTACTGGGCTTGTGCAACACTGCTTCCTAAGAATAACATTTATATACAACAGAGTGGTTTTTGCCTGATCATTTCTGAAGGGTGTGTAATTTCTGCATTGATTGTGTTTATTGGCAGTTGTTTCTTCCAGTCCACATGGTTGTTCATTTTATAGTAATTGGCATACAAGTACAGTCACATTGCATTTCTACTTTATACACTGGGGTTATCGTGACAAAGCTGCCCCAGTAATTATTTTTAGATTAACAGTGGATCAAATGACTGTGTCCATCATTTATTCCTTAAGTTCAAGTAACTGACTTTACTAACATGTGCTGTACATGTACATGAAGTTATCAAAACTGTGGCTGTCAAATCAGAAATCAGCTCTTTAACTTCAAGGCTTCTGGTTAGTTATCGGGTGCCTAGGGAAAACTTGCCATGTGCAGTGGCCAGAAGGGGCAGTTTGTCTTGTTTGTTTTGTTTTTGAAAGTTTATTTTGAACATTTCAACATAAAAAGAAAAAAGCAAGAAAAGACAATGAATAAGTTGCTCAAAAAGGAGTGGGAAGAAGTCAAAGCTTATCTAATCCCACCCCTTCTCCTTACATAATGATTGCAAATCCATTCATTCTGCTTCTTCAAAATGCTACCACTCATAAACAGTTAAAAAAAAAAAAATAATAATAATAATAATCATCATCATCATCATCATCATAACAATAATAACAATAATAGTGTACATGATTTAGAATAAATATACACCAATATGTCCATTTACATTCATACAAAGGGACCTAACAACAGCAAAACACAACAGAAAGCATGAATAAAGAAAACTAGTTATTGAAGGAATCAGTAATTATAAACAGTAACCTGTGCATACCCAGTGATTGTCACACCCCCACTTCATCCCTGTATTCTGTGAAAACATTATCTTTGTATTTAATTTTAAACTGTTGCATGTTTGGGCATTAGTTTGTCTCCTCACCCAAACTGTTCCAGAGTTTTACCCCACAGAATGAAATACAGAATCTTTTTCTGTTTGTACGGATTTTGTTTATTTTGAAGTTGTATTCTTCTCGTAAATGATATCCCTCTTCTCGATCCCTAACCAATCTCTGTAAATTTTGTGGCCAAACGCTACTTTTTAGCTTTGAACATGAGTGGTGCAGTTTGGAATTTGACTATATCTGTAAATTTTTATAGTTTTGACTGTATAAAGAGTGAGTGAGTGTGATCCCGATGGCCAACATTGTGAATAACCTGTACTGCCTTTTTTGAAGAATAGTTAATGTGTAAATTGAACTCCTGTAATTATTACCCCAGATCTCTACACAGTCATTGAAATATGGTAAGACAGCGGCACAGTATAAGATGTGTCGTGGATTACGGTCAAAAATATATGTTGCTTTATTTAAAACTGAAATACTTCTTGAGAGTTTAGATTGTATGTGTTTCATATGTGGTTTCCAACTGATTTGCTCATCTATTATCACCCCAAGGAATTTAACTTCATGAACCCTTTCAATTTGCACCTCATCTATCTCTATTTGTACTTGTTCATTAATTCTGCAATTTCCAAATAAAATTATTTTTGTTTTAAGTTGAGTTATATTTCTGTCAAACCATATTTTCAGTTTATTCATTTCTTTAGTGACTTTTTCCAGTAATTCATTTAAATTCTCTCCTGAACAGAAAAGGTTCATGTCATCAGCAAACAATACTATTTTCAGAATCTGTGACACCTTGCAAATATCATTTATATACAAAATAAATAATTTAGGGCCCAACACTGATACTTGGGGGACACCGCAAACTATGTCCAAACCTGCTGAACAAACATCACCCAATTTAACTATTTGTTGTCTCTTCTGTAGATAGCTTCTTATCCAGTCTGACTTAATTTAGGAAATCTGCCATGACTAGAAGAAGCTATTAATATCCACAGTAAACCTTGATACCTCACTGCACATCGTACTCATCCTAGAATCTCTGCACTGTGGTCTAAGTAGGTTTAAGGTTGATTTTAAAGTATCAATTATCATATAATCATAGCACAGACCGTTAAACGCTACATGTGTCAGCCCACCCCTCAGGTGAAACCTTGTGGGCAAACATTAAGACTGTTGGAAATGATGACACAGCCCACGTTCGCTTCATGATTGGGTCATATCAATTGGTACATGTTGTTCTCTAACTCGTCATGCCTCTTTCATCTTACTCTTTGCCAGAAGAGAGCAAAGGCATCCGCCTGTGTTACTTAGTGATAGCAATCGATCCACCTTGTTGTCTTTCCAAGCAAAGAAATATGTGGTCTCTAAAGACTGTTATACTTTCTGTCCATATGTATACAAGGATTCACATCACATACATTTTTTCATAAGTTCATAAGTGTCCTCGTGGATCTCCCCAGTACACACTCAGTTTTATGTTTGTGCAGGTGACTATGCCACAGGGTAATAATGCACAGGCTCGACAGTAATGTGCATGCACAGAATATGTAGATACGACACACTGTGCATTTATGGGACAGAGTCCTCCAAGAGGAGTCCTGTGGACTAGAACAGTAGTATAATAGCAACAACTACACATCATGTGGTGTCGGCAGCTGTTCAAGTGTGTGTCCACAAGGCACTACTTGCCATTGCTGTTTTAGTTCTGTGTAATGTTTTACAACTAAGCAACTCACCCTCTGCACACACACGTGCCCAGCGTAGTGAATAGTCACGTGATACGTTTTCAGGTGTTGGCAGGGACAGAGATTATTTCTGACACATTGCTAAAACATTGAGGTTGTTTAGGTTTAAAAATCTGGGAATGATAACATTTTTGTGTGGACGTAGTGTGTCTTATTTTTGCAGATATTAATGTAAACTTAATGTCTTTATTTTGTTTTGCTGTGTTCTTGTTTCTATTCTTTCATTCTTAGACTTTTCTTTGTTGGCAATTATTAGTCTGGTTTACTCTCTGTAAAGCTCTTCATACACTCTGTTTAAGAATAGCGCACTATAATTGAAGTTTATTGTTATTATTATTTCACCATAATACACTTTGCTATATACTGAACTGGTACTTCTCAGTGGACATATCGAAACATAGCAGATGAATTTAATGCACGTAATCCAAGGAAGACTCCATTTGGCTTTTCCGTGGTGGCAAAGGTGGTTAAAAAGTTTAAAGAAATGGGCAGTGTCATGGACAAACCCTGGTCTGGATGACCAAATGTACCTGCCAAAACTAAACAATTGTTCATTGTTCTAAAATTTATGCTAGCCCAAAAAAATCACTTCCCTAACCCTAACCCTATCTTTCAATATGTCCATCCTCCACCTCCACTGAGAAGTACCAGTTCAACTCTTTCTTCTTTCAACAAAGCCATATTTAATCTATAGAGGCTAAAAAATTATAGTACTGGTATTTCTTCTTAGTGGATGTGAAGGATGGACATATCGAAATAAAGGGTTAGGGTTTGAATCTATTACTAAAGCATATCATGGCAGAATTTGACCAATTCTTTAGTTTCCAGATGTTAGGGACACCCTGTAGATCTACTACTGGACAATTGTGTAAAACACCTCGAGCAAATGAATTTTCTCAGCAGCTTGAAGTGCTTGTGCTGGTGCCTTCAGCCTGAAAAACCCTTCCCGCTGCTCTTTAAACAGAGAGTGAGGATCATGACTAATAATAGTGTGAGGGTAATGAAGGCAGGACGCAGCGCGGCTGAGCAGGTCTCTGCTGCTCCGCTGGATCACTGGAGGTAGTTAGTGAATGTTTCTTTGCACAGTGATTAAGGGGGAGGACCAATGGCAACAAAGGAGACGGAGAGGACGGTGGCTCCTCCTCTCCCTATCTCTCTCTCTCTCGCTGTGTGCTTTATAGATGTATATAATCCCCGAGTTGACCCAGAAAACAAACTCCTCTGACTACCGAGACGCCGCAGAGTTTGAATCCGCCGCAGGGCTGCATGTAGCCGGAGCATCAGCTGGAGGAACGAGCCCGGCACCAATCCAACTTCTCCGAACGGATTCCACATTAATACATCGGGTAGGTGTCGTCTTCCGTTACTCTTAAAACAGGTAGAGAGGCAGCACTTCCCCCTTTGTCCCGGAGACTATTTTCTTATTTCTGGTGAAATGATAAAAGCAGGCGGCCTGGATGTGTTTACATGCGACGGATTCACTCCTGGTCCACCTTGTCAGTGTGTTTATCTGCTATTTAATGAGGTTTGATGGCATCGAATAGTATAAATAAACCGATGATAGAGAAAAAAGAGCTTTCATGCGTGTGTACTAAGAGCAGCAATTATGAGGCAGTCCTTCCTCAGACTGTCTATTTACAAAGTGTAATTTGGCCGAATGATAATCCAGATCCGCATTGAAGCTCCACAGACTGACAGACAGACAGACAGACAGACAGGCTGTAATTAGGTAACACAGGAGCACAGGACTGTAAGGATTTGGGCTATTGAGGAACGTGTCCTGTTTTATCAGCACTGAAAGGGCTGAATGGCCACAAGCAGACAGGAGCAGCAGCACGGTTGGTTTTGTGCTACTCGGAAGCCTGAAATTGTGTTTGTTTAGCCACAGTCGTTTCATGGCTCGCTCTGTTTTCCTGATCATCCCATTTAGAGGCAACAGTCTCATCCAATTTAACAAGCCAATCACGCTGCAAAAATGACAGATTCGCCAAGATCAGGGTCAGTTTGGCACGGGGAGGTGATCTCGATGCGAGATCTTTTGTAACGCCTGTGAAGGCAGAGGCAGTGTGTTGTGTGGTTGTGTGTTGATAATGGGGGGAAATAGGTGTGTGTGGTCTGGAGAAGCATTCCTCTGCGTCCTTTTGGCTGCAAGGGTACTGCTGCCCTCCCTCGTCAGAGAGATATCCAGTGGTAATTCACTGATGGGGTAATTTTGGAGTTTTTTTTTTCCTCCCTCACAATAATTCCGTGACTGGAAGCATTCAAATTAGGAAACTGTGGAGGAAAAGGAGAGGGGTTTTCACATTGGAATGAACATGTTTTCAGTTTTGTTTGTTTTAAAGGGACGCTCATATTGCTTAGTATTGCAATTTAGTAAAATAAATTTAAGAATGGTCTTAAATGACACCAAAGAGACTGAGATAAGTTGACTTTTTGGCAAAAATACGAATCCTACATTTCCCACAATACAACCTCACAGAGGTGCTTTTGTTGTGTTGTCATCATGTGTAGCTGCCTGTTTTCTTGTGCTGCTACCTTAATCAAGAAATATACACAGAAGGATATAGAAAAAAGCGAATGATAGCTATCAAGATATCAGTAATAATTGGTTTGTGTCATTTGAACAAAGTGTAGCAACTTTGTCTTAGCAACTACGTGTTTAATGCAGCGCTGTATCGGTCAAGTTTCACTATTTACACTACTGTTCAAATGTTTGGGGTCACTTAGAAATGTCCTTATTTTTGAAAGAAAAGCAGTTTTTTTCAATGAAGATAACATAAAATTAATCAGAAATCCAGTCTAGACATTGTTAATATGGTAAATGACTATTCTAGCTGGAAATGGCTGATTTTTAATGGAATATCTCCATAGGGGTACAGAGGCCCATTTCCAGCAACCATCACTCCTGTGTTCTAATGCTACATTATGTTAACTAATGGTGTTGAAAGACTAATTGACAATTAGAAAACCCTTTTGCAATTGTCTTAGCACATAAATAAAAGTGTGAGTCATGGAAAGCATGAAATTGCCTTGGTGATCGCAAACTTTTGAACAGTAGTGTAATTATTTTCAACACCAACAACAAACACTGTTTGATGTGAGATGTCTGTGTTATGTGATGCCTTTTCTCTGCATGTAGATACATTGTAAATGATCATAGTCCTAGTTATGACTTGGATGTTGACAACTCCAGTATGACTTGAACATGGAATCAGGACCTTCCCATTACCTCTTAAGGCTATTTCATGATTTCCACGTGACTCATGCAGTCTTTCGAAGTGTACAGTTGTAGTTATACATGCAATAGGTAGCATCAGATGGTTGCATTGTCTCTCATATTTAACAGAGAAAAATACATAGATCTGGTTGTAGCTTTGCCCTTTTTTGATAATATAGCAGTTTTTCATGAGACTGTAGCACAGTGTCAATGTGATTGCGGACACATTGGGCACAGCGTAGAATTTCTGAAGAACTTCCTACTGTGTTGGGGCACTGTTGACGTAAAGCATGTGCCGACCAAAATACCTCTAAAACCTGGCAGCAACTACTTCAGTTACAACACTGCTATGCCATTGTAATTTACCGTTACAGTTAATGTCTCGTACAGTTTCTCCTGACAACAAGTATTTGTTTAAAGCAACATTTGGTTTGATGGCACTTGTGTAGTCACCATGCTTGTAGTACTGACAGCCTCCAATTTTGGCCAGCACATGGATGTCCATAGAATGGTCCACATAGACTCTATCAGACATTGGTGGAATGAAAAAAATGCACATTTCGCAGACCCTTGTTAGTATGCGGAGAGCATGAATTGACCCAAACTGCTGCATTTCTCAAACCCAACACCTACAGATTGTAATGTGAACTTTTTGTCCGTTGTTTCATGTCCATGCTGAGATAACCCTGATGACTTCACCGGGGTCAGAATGGGTGATATACCAAATTAATTGGATTTGTCAAAGTTTTTGTTTTTTAGTTATGTCTAAAATGGACTCGTTCAAACGTGCATGGAAAGGCTACTTTAGTAAAAATTGGATACTTAGCATTAGCCATCTTGCAGTTTCAAAAATGAGCCTAGCAATAAATTTAGCAACTTTATGGACAAACGTCAGCTACTTTCCATTGAAGAAAGTCACCAATACTGACCACTGAACGTCAGGTCTTGCTTCTCCACTATGGGCACACTTCTGTCTGTGTTTGCTGTTTTAGTGAATGATAGATAATCAGCACATTTATTTCACCATACAGCGGCTAACATAGATATGAATGAGGTGCACATACACAGTGCTGCCAAGGACCCACATGGAGTCTTTGCACTGTGTGAGGGGAAAAATAAGGCATTCTGTCACTTCTAACTTTCTGCCAGAGAAATCATGTATTAAAACTTTAGAAAGCTCCACCAAACCTTAAAATGTCTTGTGTAGCTGTTGTTACAGCTTGAGTAGCCCTCTTTGTAATCAGTAAAAGGTTAACTTTATATGTAAAGTGGTGGAGTGCCCCTTTACTATATTCATTTTGTTATTACTATAGGTTGTATTAAAAGTCTAATGTTGGTTATATGTCTACAAATATGTTTATTAGGGTGACCAAGCAGCCATGGCTGAACACATGATGATGCCTATGACCCACGGCTTCAGGATGGGCATGAATGGACCTCCACAGCACAACGGGCAGCCCGGCCTGCGCAGTCTGCCCAATGGCCAGGTGATGCACTACGGCAGGAACCCTCAGAACAACATGGAGGCTGCCATGAGACAGAGGCAGGGCATGGTGGGACCAGGAGGCATGGGAGGCCCCGTGAACGGAGCTCCCATGGCCAACCACCACCACCAAATGATGTCTGGGAACATGATGTACAACGGTCAGGGCCCACAGCAGCAGCATCACCACCACATGCACCCGCAACAACAGCAGCAGCAGCAGCAGCAGCAGGGTGGTCATCCGCAGCAGTACCTTCCTGGTAACCTCACTTCCCAGCAGCTCATGGCAAGCATGCACCTGCAGAAACTCAACACTCAGTACCATGGACACCCACTGAGCTCGGCCAACGGCCACCACCTACCCAACGGCGCTCAGTACCGAGTTGGCCCGGCCCAGCTTTCGAGCATGCAGCACATCGGTGGTCCTTTGGGCCTAAACGGCATGGACATGGATCTGATCGATGAAGAGGTTCTTACTTCACTGGTGCTGGAGTTTGGTTTGGATCGTGTTCAGGAGCTGCCTGAGCTCTTCCTGGGACAGAACGAGTTTGACTTCATATCGGACTTTGTGTGCAAACAGCAGCCAAGCACGGTTAGCTGTTGAGCGAAGCAGCAAGTAGCTGGTTTGGCTTGTTTGGACTGGACACCCCAAAGAATGACTGAGTGGCCACAGTAGCACAGCGAGAGGAGACAATCTCTCTGTTCTGTTTGGGTGTTTCTGTGTCTGTGTATATGACAGAGTCTAGTACGCCTTCACACTGACCTGCCTGCGAGTTGATGAAGAATTGTAATGAGCGAAAATGCAGAAAAAGCGCCAGGTTTCTCTTCTTTGAGCTGGTGCCAGTAAGATCTGTCGCCTTTGGCCAAATTGAGGCATCCTGATGCAGCGGGCTCTGTCTGTACCCATCTGGCCCACAGCACATGTGCCTACAGTGCCAAGGCTTTTGGATATTTGTAAATTTAACAAACACAATGGGGGAAGGCGACCTGAAAAGACTGTCCATCTGCATCTGCTAGATTCTGTGGCATCTCTAAATGTATTTTATCTCTGATGACACCTTCAACTAGTAGCAGAAATCTTACAAATTTATAAAAGCAAGCCCTTTGAATTTGTTTATACAAGGATGAAGGGATTTAGGGAGTAGAGAATGTTTTTTGTGCATATTGAAGGCTGGCTCTTCAAAACCAACTTCCTACAAAAGATGACATTACTTTGAAGAGCAGGAGAGTGAAGTTGTGTGGCATTCCTGGGTGACATGATGGGTTTATCTTAGACAGTTTGGGTGAAGTGTGCCACATCCATTATTTAGCTTTCAGTGTCATTTGCCTGACTGATAAAATCTGCTATCATTAAATGTTTCACATCTGATACCTGCAAATTAACTGCGACTGAATCACTGGCAAAGTAGCACATAGCTTAAACAAAGCTTTTATTGTAAGTCTCACTGCTCCATGTCAGACATCATGTGATCATTGCAAGCAAATCCTGGGTTACTGCTTTATAGAAGTGCAAGAATAAGAAAGAGCATAAAGGTGGCTTGTTGCAAGACTCAAGACAAGTCAAGGAAAAAAGCTATCAGACACTGGTCTAGAGTGGAGGTGTGATTTTTTTATTATTTTATTTTTCTTTTCTAAATCAGAATTGTTTAAAAAAGAAAAAAAAAGTGTGTGATTGCCGACTTTGCATCTGTGTTATTTGTGTATGTCTGTGCAGTGAGGCATTTAAATCCCCACCAAATGGCATCCTCCTACCTAAAACCATCGCCCTGGTGTGCTGAAGCTGACAGAAGGCTGTGTGGGGAGATAGACTTTGGCATGTGGACACAATGTGTGGACACAGCACTCCCTGGCAGCACTTAGTTTAATCATTATTTAAATCTGCCACTACCTGTGGCATTGATTTCATTCGGCTGGAAAAGCGAGCGAGCAGCAAAGTTGTTGTTTTCGCCATAGATTAGCTTACTCTGCTGCTTTTCTACTGATTAGATTTAAATTACATGTTCTCACACGCTTGTCTTAATTGAGGTCGGCTTGCACATTCTCCAGTGACTCAATAATTATAAAACGGACATGTTCTATGACGCTTACTTTCTTTTTTTTTCTTCTTTTTTTTTTTTTTTAGTGCAGTTGGTAATTAAGTTTTTGTCAAGGTTGCTGCTTTGCTGCTGCAGGCCAGTTGAGTGAGAAGTTCCTGCACTTGTATTGCTATTTGTGGAGTTGTCAGAGGGCTCAGGGCCATGCTGGTGCACTGTGTTAATCTGTTCCAATACAACTGTGCTGCTGTCCTTGTCTCTCTCTGGAGATCTGCCATCTCCACGCTCTCGAGTCAAACAATGGGCATTGAAACGCTGTTGTAAAGGCAGAAAAAGTGCCAGCGCAACTTCCTGCTCTGTTTCACTTTCTGCCTGGCAAAACTGCAGCCAGACAAACTCACAACCTCACAGTTAAAATGGAAAAACTTCTGGCCTTAGTGAGACAGTGGCCTCTGATTATGCTATATCAATAAGCGCAGCCTTCTTGTGTGTTGTATCTTTGTACTGTAGACTAGAGGTGAAGTTGATCTAGACACATTTAAGGTACTTTTGAAAAAAAACATTGTCAGATGTAAATGTAAATCAGTGACTGATTTTGATGTGTTGACAAGAGATTATATCCTACATTT
Source organism: Amphiprion ocellaris (assembly GCF_022539595.1). NCBI lineage: Eukaryota > Metazoa > Chordata > Actinopteri > Pomacentridae > Amphiprion > Amphiprion ocellaris. The sequence goes on along the minus strand of NC_072780.1, from coordinate 22,013,483 downwards.
TTACAAACAAGTGTGTAGATACAGTATACTGATGTTTTTGGGTGCAGGGCCTGAAGCTTTAAGACCAAGTAGACTGCATGTTAAAGCAAGCGTGACGGATGCCACCACTTTCCCACAAAGCAGCTGAGAATGTACAGTACAACACTTTGTGGGAACTTGTCTTACGATGGTAGATAAACGTGTGAGATTGTACTCCTTGTTCCAAATTACACATCATTCATTTGGGTAACCCCCACCCTCCCCATCCACCCTCCTCCTCCCTTCTTACTTCCCCCAAAGCTTTTGTAATGTTATTGATTCTATTTTAAGAAAATGTATTTATTTTCAAATAAAATATTTATTTAAAGAGCTGTTTTTATTGTATGTCAGTGATTTCTAAAGCCACAGAACCACAGTGTCATGCTATTAACTTGGATAATATTACTACATCAAGCTCTTAGTTGTGATAGCGGTTTAAAGAGAGGCCTTGAGACGCTGTTGATTTGTCTTATTTGCCTGAGTTTCTCTCTGTTGGTTTTAAACATTTCCCCACCCACAATAGGTGATGAGCAAACACAAGTGCAAAGTACAAACTACATATCCTAAACAGAAGTGAGTCAGCACTCTGTCAACACAGAGCAGGACCCAGTAATATTATTTTAGCTCCCTGTGTGTTATATAATTGGAAAATTTAAACTTTCACAGCTTCTAGAGTACAGGACAGTGGGGTGCAGATTGACAGGAGATAACAGTGGCTGTGTTCCATTTGCAACTATTCAGTAGGATCAAATACACTGGTATCTGCATAGTATTTTTCTTCAGAAGGCCTGTTTTCAAAAATCTATCGCAAATTGCTCATAGAAACATCCTCCCACATTGACTGACATTTAAATCTGATGTCTTTTTTCTCCTGCTAGATCTAAATGAAGAGCTCACTACATTTCCAGAGCTGAAGGTTTGGTTGTACCACATTGCTACCATTAGAAGAACAGTTCTGTGGGGACTTGTGGAAAAAAAATATAAAAATAGTCTAATTGAAATTCTAATTAGCTGTGCAGTGAAGTCATACTATGGGACCTGAAATACACATGCTGCTCTACATGATGTTCGTCAAGGCAGGATTTTGTCCTTGAGCTGTTTTTAATGGGTTTTTGAAAACCATTAGAGCCAGTGATTTGCAGACATGCAAGAGAGCAAACCTGTAGGAGGGCACACAGGAGTGGCATCTAATTGGAGGAAATATTGGTGGGGTTGGTCAGTGGTGGCAGAGGGTCACTTACAGGGTTAAATATGCTATCCCAGTTGCTGTTCATGCCCAAAAAATTCAGGACTCACTGCTTTTTTTAAAGTGTGGATGTTAAAAAGCCTTTGTTATTGTGGTTACGTGATTAAAAACAACACCACAATTGACTTTACAAACCCCTCAGGGTAAAACCAACACACACAGGCTTCAATAACACAATGCCAATTATGCTCCCTCATTACACCTGTTGCCACTTACTGAAACACTGTGAAATGTACCAGGAGTGCAAACATCCATTTTTAAGGCAATAAATGACAAATGAATGGAGTAAAATGCTAAAAAAATAAAATAAAATGTGTAAAAATGGCAAGACAGCGAAAACTAAAAGTAAAAAATAAAATATTGGAGAAAAAAAAAGTCATGTAAGTTTTAAGCACATGTGAGAATGCTTTCAAAAATAGTGCCATGAACAGCTGTTAGTCACCATTTAGTTAATACAAAGTCAAATCTAAACAATATTTGGAGTCAGTACTGTTTGTCTTTAAAGCAGCACCGGTTTCCCTGGGATGTTCAAGCTACTGGGCAGGTAAGTTGTTCCAGCATCTTGAAGAAGCTGGGTGGCTTTGTAGGAACCAGACCATCTGCTGCAGAGATGTTTTGTTCCACTCGTGGCTGAAGGTAACTCTTCATGACTGTGGCTGCATGTTTTGGCCTAAACATACCTAAAACATTTGCACAGTGCCCTACGTTGATGTACTGTATAGCACAAGTGTGATTTCCACACCATGTGCAGTTAAAGTGCAATACTGTCTCACACCTGTTTCCTGTTGTGAGTGAAATGCACCGTCTTCTGTATCAATACTTGCAAGTCTAGCACCTTGCAATCGTGCAGTCTAGGTGGATAGACAGAACATATTTTCTGGAAGAAAAAAAAGAAAAAAGACATGTCAGAGCTATAGCCCTTTCTAGAAATAAATCTATTGAAGAGACAGAAATGCTCCACTGTTAGGTTGCATAACTCTGGGGAAAAGTTGTACACTGTGCCAAAGTGGATATGATATTTCATCTCACGAGTCAAAAGGTTCCAATAGTTGACAGAGGTCTAATTTAAAAGGCCTTTCAAGCATCCAAGAAACATATCACTATGAAATAGTATCACAGGTTGATACACACTTGCTAGTTAACACAGTCTTCTACAAAAATCTGAACTTGAAGAATTTTTTCTGTTGACAAAATGAAAGACTGGATCAACATAAAACAAGACTTCATACACTGAAAAATATAATTAATATAGCACCCCCCAAAAGTAATGCAGCATATAACCAATTAGAAGACCTTGGAAAATGAGCTGAATGATGCCAGATGAACGTTCTGCCTTTACCTTGGAAGCCTCTAGAATGTCCCTTTATTGGTCAACATTTTTCAAAGGTTATTAGATTCACACACTTAATTCCATATATTTGAAAAAGCCCATCATCATACAATTCTCAAAAAGCCCAGTACTAAAGAGTGACTGTCGTCCGGTTGTTTTTACCTGCACGGTGATGAAACTTCTGGAGACGACGATGGTGAAGTCCAAGAAAGACTAGATCAGCTTGCGTAGCAGAACAGCTGATGATAGCATTCTTACTGTGGTGCATGGTGTTCTAAAACATCTAGGGTATTCTAAAGGCTGTTCTGCTGTGATTTGAGCTCTACCTTGCAACTGTGACAGGTTAAAAAAATCGATTTAAAATAAATAAATAATCAAAAGAGTATTATACACAGATTAAATAGCAGAACTATACACAGGTTTAAAAGCTGATAGAAGAATTCATGAGTAGTTTAAAAACGAGTTAAAAAGGATTTATAATTCATAATTAACTTGTGGACATGATTGTTACGTTAAAAACAAAAGTTTACAAAGTTTACAATATTTACAGATTATTGCGAGTTTGATGATGCATGATCGATTGCTTTTGTCTGGCACTGTGTTCCCGCCTGCGCTGTCAAGCTCCGTGCTCTTTTGAATAAAGCCAAATGGAGGAAAGACGTGTGTCTCGTCTCTCTCCGGGTTTTTATCATAAAAGTTCCACAAACCTCTCCCAGACTCGTGGAGCAGAGGGCACAACACAACCACAATCTTGGAAAGATGGTTGTAAAATTTTCAGGTGATACTGCCCTTCTTGTCTGTGTGCCTGAGCATTAAAACATTAAATGGGAAACTACACAGACTGGCAACTTTGTCACATGGTGTCAAACAAAACATATCAACATACTACAACATACGACACGTGAACCCTAATCCATGGTCTTGTAATTATTTTAAGAAAACAGACGAAATATTTTTTGACCCCAAGTTAGTGGGCATCGATTCCCTCTGCCTGATTGACAATAAGCCTATTAGATTTGGTTTTCTCATATATGTATTGAAAGTACCTAGCTTTGCTTATTGGTAAAAGCTGACTGTGAGATGTGGCTGTTGATAACCTGTGTCAAAAGGTACAGCAAAAACAAACAAACAAACAAACAAACAAAAAAACAACGTAGCATTCTTCCTCTCTAGGTTCAGGCTTTTTCGAGTGGCCAGAAGAGTTATGTTGATGAATTATTATGCCTCCACTGATTGCATCTTCCTTAATGGTGTATCTTTTTGATTTGGTATTGTGTCAAGTAGACTAATCTCAACTGAACTGCAATATAGGTTCATATTCAAGAAGACTGCACTCAGGCTGGCAAGGAAAATGACTCATCAACCCATCTGACATGTTCTATCCAGAATTGAAATCACTCATCTGGTTGATGTTACCGCACTCAAAGGTCTTTTGTTCCTTTGGCTACAAAACTAAATTAGAAATGCTATATTTGTATGAATCTTGGTTTGTCTTGTTTAGCAGTTCCACAGGAGTGCTAAAATCATTTTGCTCATTGGGGAAAATAAAATATATCTGCTATATATATATATATATATATATATATATATATATATATATATATATATATATATGCAAACTGAGATATTTGTTAAGTAAAATTAGCCGTATACCTGTATACCTGTATATGATACTTTACAGTGGGTACGGAAAGTATTCAGACCCCTTTAAATTTTTCACTCTTTGTTTTATTGCAGCCATTTGCTAAAATCAAAAAAGTTCATTTTATTTCTCATTAATGTACACTCAGCACCCTATCTTGACAGAAAAAAACTGAAATGTAGAAAATTTTGCAAATTTATTAAAAAAGAAAAACTGAAATATCACACGGTCATAAGTATTCAGACCCTTTACTGTGACACTCATATTTAACTCACCTGCGGTCCATTTCTTCTGATCCTCCTTGAGATGGTTCTACTTCTTCATTGGAGTCCAGCTGTGTTTAATTAAACTGATTGGACTTGATTAGGAAAGGCACACACCTGTCTATATAAGACCTTACATCTCACAGTGCATGTCAGAGCAAATGAGAATCATGAGGTCGAAGGAACTGCCCAAGGAGCTCAGAGACAGAATTGTGGCATGGCACAGATCTGGCCAAGGTTACAAAAGAATTTCTGCAGCACTCAAGGTTCCTAAGAGCACAGTGGCCTCCATAATCCTTAAATGGAAGAAGTTTGGGACGACCAGAACTCTTCCTAGACCTGGCCGTCCAGCCAAACTGAGCAATCGTGGGAGAAGAGCCTTGGTGAGAGAGGTAAAGAAGAACCCAAAGATCACCGTGGCTGAGCTCCAGAGATGCAGCAGGGAGATGGGAGAAAGTTCCACAAAGTCAGCTATCACTGCAGCCCTCCACCAGTCGGGCCTTTATGGCAGAGTGGCCCGACGGAAGCCTCTCCTCAGTGCAAGACATATGAAAGCCTGCATAGAGTTTGCCAAAAAACACATGAAGGACTCCCAGACTATGAGAAATAAGATTCTCTGGTCTTATGAGACCAAGATCGAACTTTTTGGCGTTAATTCTAAGCGGTATGTGTGGAGAAAACCAGGCACTGCTCATCACCTGCCCAATACCATCCCAACAGTGAAACATGGTGGTGGCAGCATCATGCTATGGGGGTGTTTTTCAGCTGCAGGGACAGGACGACTGGTTGCAATTGAAGGAAAGATGAATGCGGTCAAGTACAGAGATATCCTGGAAGAAAACCTCTTCCACAGTGCTCTGGACCTCAGACTGGGCCGAAGGTTCACCTTCCAACAAGACAATGACCCTAAGCACACAGCTAAAATAACAAAGGAGTGGCTTCGGAACAACTCTGTGACCATTTTTGACTGGCCCAGCCAGAGTCCTGACCTAAACCCAACTGAGCATCTCTGGAGAGATCTGAAAATGGCTGTCCACCAACGTTCACCATCCAACGTGACAGAACTGGAGAGGATCTGCAAGGAAGAATGGCAGAGGATCCCCAAATCCAGGTGTGAAAAACTTGTTGCATCATTCCCAAGAAGACTCATGGCTGTACTAGCTCAAAAGGGTGCTTCTACTCAATACTGAGCAAAGGGTCTGAATACTTATGACCGTGTGATATTTCAGTTTTTCTTTTTTAATAAATTTGCAAAAATTTCTACATTTCTGTTTTTTTCTGTCAAGATAGGGTGCTGAGTGTACATTAATGAGAAATAAAATGAACTTTTTTGATTTTAGCAAATGGCTGCAATGAAACAAAGAGTGAAAAATTTAAAGGGGTCTGAATACTTTCCGTACCCACTGTATATCATAGCAAAATGAGCAACTCTGTATCAGCAAACACCCTGAATGTATTAAATGAAGCAAGCAAGCCATTTTACTCATAATTTCAATTTTTCTTTCATCGAAGATTTTTTTTTCTTCCAAAAATAATATGGTCTTCTTTCAAACATATTAACTACCTTTAGCAAGGCACTTCCATATTACCCTACACAGATAGCTTATACTAGTATCATTTTGGTCTTCATAAAGTCTATAAAAGCTCCACAAATCTCTACAAACTTAAGCTTGAGCACTAGCTGAGGAGAAGCTTATCTCCTCTAAATATAAACAGGAAACTGTATCATTGAGCCACTTCCTAAAGCAAGTGGGGAGGTTGATATCCACTCTCAGAATAAACCTTTTAGCTGTAAGCATACCAAACATGAGAGCCTGCTAGGTCTCAAACGGTAACTCAAAGGTCCACTCAGACCAACGTATTAGAGAGAGAGCACATTCAAGGGGAATTTTTATCTCAAGTTATTGGTCTGGAAAACTGAATGACTACATCAAATACTGTCTTTCATTTAGACCACAATCAAAATTGATGAGACAAATCCTGGTTCTTCAATTTATATATATGACACATTGCTGTAGCACATAGGTAAGTCCTTTTCAGCCTGGGCTTTGAAAAGCATACATACTGCGTAGCACTGAACTGCATGAGCTCAAATCTACCACTGATGGAACAACACTTAATCCTATCTAACTAGTCTTCTTAAAGCTCCTGTGATATCTTGCAGCCGACTTCCCTACACTACGACTAAAGGAAGTGGTCTGTGTGAAAAAATCAATGAACCCTGACCCCAAATGTTTGAGGGGCGGTCTTAAAAGATGTGTTGCATGTGTCAAGCAGATTCAAAGACTGCTAAAGTTCTTAGTCTATAGCTGACTGATGGAGGCAACGTTAATTTAGATGTGCTTGAAATGACATCTTTCAGTCAACCTGCAAATCAGCACAAAGGTTCCATAGAAGTATAGACATGAGCAGCTGACAGACATGCATGCAGGAACCTTCATGCTGTGGTCATTCCAGAAAGTAGTACAGCAACATCAATCTGCATGTTTTTGCAAAAGATTAGGTTTTAAAGCCTTTGCCATCTAGTCAGTAAAGTTACAGCCACCTGTTGGTGTCTTGATTGAAGCAAAATGTGATGAAGTGCAATGGAGACAGACTGAGGGAATTCATGAGGAAGCATGTGTCTTCTGAAGCTTCTGCTCTACTGGAGAAACAAAAAGTAGATAAAGACGTCAGACCTGTGTGGGGCAATGAAGAAAATGTAGCCTTTCTCCAGGTAATACATAAAACAAACACAATATCCAGGATTTCATTATGTTGTCCACATTTGTTTTCAGTGTTTGAGGTTTGGCAGCTGTCTGTCAGTTACATAAACTCAGAAGTTCTGTTCTTCTGCAAAGATTTAATGGCACCCAGTTGGAGAATTAGCACCACTAGCTATTTAGGTGATGATACCATTGGACAGAAATTGGCAATACTTTCCACTTTTTCTTGAAATTCTGTCGGTGGCTGGTTGAGCTAACTTTGAAAAGCAACCTACCCAGTAGCATTTTGCAAGACTGAACTGACTGTTGTGAAGAAAACATTCCAGAGTTTAGAACCCTGTCTCCAAGTTATTACAGCAGGTTTTTGGCAAATGATAATCTTTCAAACTCACAGACGCATCACTCCTTTCTCACCAGTAACTGTAGCAAGACATGCTTGTCATGAAGAATGTTCATTTGTCAATGCAGTACTAATTTTAGGCTCAACATTGGTTTATGCATCAGTCGCAGTCCATTTTAGACAGTATTGTTCTCTCTGCAAACAGAAAACAATAAAGCAGAACGAGATCAATTGTTTTCTTATTCCATTCTTCTTTCCCTTATTACATTACCCGTTAAATGTAATAGCTAATGTGGTCCCGAGTTGACTTAGTCAGGAAGCTAGACAACACACTGAGCAGCCAAGCAATAAGGATTGGAAATTCTGGCAGAGGATAACCCTGTAAATCCTGAGAATGCGCATTCATGAAAGTTCTTCAACTAAACAAATTCAGAGTTTGTCTCAGAGATGAATGTAGAACTGACCCACATTTGATCATCTTGATCCAGTCAGCTGTTACGCTCAAATCACATTCATTGTTATTCATTCTGGTAACATGTCCATTTGTTTGTTTTTTGTTTTGTTTTGTTTTATATGCTAGATGCTATGCTATGCTATGCAGGAAAAGTTCTCCCTTGAAAATCCATTGTAGCTACGATTGTCTCAAAAACACAGATTCAGACTTCTGTCTAACTTTCATTTGTTATGTTTCACACAGAAAAAACAAAACAAGCAATCCTGACAGCTTGAAATGTGGGGCTTTCTGTATTATTCTTCTTTTTCAGGGATAGTGTCTCAGTTTGGACATGTAGCCTATGGCTTAATTACTGCATTGTGCAGTGTCATGCAGTTTTCCACTGTTTGAGCAGAGCTGTAGGGGAGCTGGCGTCCTCCAGCTGCAGCCATCAGTGGAGTGATGGGTGTAGAGAGTGGTGGGGACTTCACAGAGCTGCATTGTCTAAAGGAGGCAACAGTTTAGAATTACATCTAAGCCATTTCAAGCCATGAAGGAGTGATTTTTATGAGGAAAAAATTACTGTTACTTTGACACACAGAAATGTGTTTCTGCAGGTTTATTCACTGACTCCAAAAGGGAGTTTATTAAGTAATCCATTTAACTAATCCATTTTTCTTGTTTCTGACTTTAGGCAAATACAGCTAAACACATATTTATTGTTTGTTTACATCAGTCTGTAAAGAAGAGGAATGAATACTGAAGTTTCCTGTTTGGAAATATATTGTTTGGGAATCAGATGCAAAATAAGAAGAAAAAAATGAGGAAAAATTTTTTTAAAAAGGAAAAAGTGTCCTCAAAGCAGCAGGAAATTAGACATCTGCATTTTTAAAGGACTGTGAGCATATCAGATCATGAGCACAGTGACAGAGTCAGTTGAGTATGTTTTACACTGTGAGGAGTAATGTTCATAGACTGAAAGCATATAAAATTAGCACATATATTGACTTTAATGTTAAATGAGTACAGAGCAGCAGCAGTGTTAATATGAAGCAAGACAGCAGATGTAAACACGCTGAATAACTGTAGTCAGCTACTGTAATCACAACCACTCAACCGTTGCAGTTGGTGTGTAGCAGCCACATTAATGGCAATAGGAAAATAAATTGCCCCAGGGTTATCTTTAAGTTTCCTGTGGCACATAGCATCTGCTCTGACAACAGTTTCAGTGAAAAACGTTGCTCTACTGTGGCTCCAAATGGTGCCTTGATAAAGTAGGTGTCCATTTGTGTACGAATAAAGTACCCTGTAGCTGCAGTCAAAATTCTAGATTCCATTCACATGTGGGCTGCACAGAGGATCAGTGGTTAGCACTGTTGCCTCACAGCTAGATCTCTGGTTCACATACTGGCCTGGGATCTTTCTGTGTGCAGTTTGCATGTTCTCCCTGTGCCTGCGTGGGTTTTATCCAGGTAGGCTCACTTCCTCCCATATTCCAAAGACATGCTGAGGTAAACTGGTGAATCTACATTGTCTGTAGCTGTGAATGTGAGTGTGATTATTTGTCTCTATATGTAGCCCTGTGATAGACTGGTGACCTGTCCAGGGTGTCCCCTGCCTTCACCCTAAGTCAGTTGGGATAGACTCCAGCCCCCCGCTACCCTAATGGGAATTAATGGGTAGTGGATGGATGCATGGATGGATGGATGGACTTTCACATGTATTTTTGAAAAGCTATGATTGAATCTAGAGTTTACAATAGTAGTAATTGCATGACATATGAATGCAGTTTGAGTGACTGGACACAGTTGACTTACTGAGTCACAATCTGTTGCTCAGCCAGCCACTGCTCCACTGATATGACTGTGTGGTTGTAACCTGCTACGCTGCAGTATCAGCACTTTGAGATTGTGGCTACAGGGGGAATAATATGGTGTTGCATGGAGGATGCAGTGGATAGTTCCTATAAGGGTTTCATTCAGCTAGTAGCTCTGGATGTGTGAAATAGAGACATTGTGATACTTCATACTGTGCACTAGACACATGAATGTGTTACATGTTCCCTCACTACCTTTTATATGTCATTCCATCTGCTGACCAAAGTGGTTCACTTCAAACTGATTTGCGTGAGCAGCCATCTCTTAGCCCCAATCTTTTTGCTATGTCTGCCAGCCAAGTCTAATCCAGGGCACAAAGCTGTGGCTGTTACTGCCAAGTCCACCTGGTGGGACAGCAGGGCGGCTCTGTGCTCCACATCTGCTCTGACATGGTAATACTTTAAAGTACCGCTGACACTAGGGCTTTCAGAGCCACAACACAGGAGGCTGCTGTAATCACCAGGTACAACAGTGTTGTTTTTCATGAATACGTCTTTATGTGTTGAATTCAGGCTGATCTGAAACAGATAACTGATGTGAGCAGGAAGTTCATCCTTTTCACCAGTGGTGAGCACACAGGTACATGCCCAGGCGTGTCCAGGGCTACACTTACTTGGAGGTGTGTTTGAAGCAGTATTAACCCTTCGAGTACTTGTCTGAGATGCACTTGAATACTACTGCTTTAACATTGAGTGTGAAAATAATTAACTGTCTCTTTAAACAGTCTATTTAGTGGGTCTTTAAGGTGCAATTGGAAGCTATGGGAAAAATAGCTTTGCAAAACAATACCAAAATTGAAAAAGAAATTTTTAAAAATCTATGATAATCTAGCCAGGTAAGTATATCACATTCTACTTCAAGCTGGACTTCAAACTGATCAAATTGTATTTAAGAATAATACACTAAAAACTTCTTTGATACCTTTAACACATAATAACTTGGTTGAAATGTACTCATGTAACAAGTTTGTTTCCTAAAGACAACCTTCCTGTACATCCACACTGTATTCTGGATTCGTTTGTGACTAATAACTAAGACATTTCTCATCAACTTATCTTTGTTTTTTTATTCTAAATCAGGTCAGCAGAGTCAGTAACCCCTTTTTAGTCACTTCTTTAAACATACTTTAATCACTGTGCCTTTCTTGATGTTACTTACTTTAATTTCCTTTGAACTATCTTTTATTTCTTTCACCACATTGTAATTATATTTGTCTTTTAAAACCAGATGATTTCATGAGTTGTTGCAGACTTTGTGGCCCTTTCAATTTGGAAATGTTTGCCACTATGTCATACTGTAACCTTACCGTAATTGAGAATGTAGTTTAGGGAGCTGGGATTGCATGTAATGAAACAGGAATATATCCAAAGCTCTTGAAGCGTTTACTTTACATGAAAGACTGATTTGACTTCACTATGCATGAAGTCTTGATATTTTTAGGCTAGCTGTAAAGCCTGGAGTTAGCCTGTCTCTTTTTAAACTAAAAATACATCAATACCAACATCACAACAGCTACCAAATAACTAGTGTATTGTCTGTATCCATATTCAAACAGAAATGCAGTAATGTAGGACCTTTAAAACTGAGTTAGCACATATTTAGTTAAAAGGGAGCAACATTGGCATTAATTTGGAGGCATGTCTCTGGTCACATGATGAACCTAGGTTCAATATTCACTCCTCTTTTAACTTCACTTTGGATTGCAGAAACTCTTGGTGACTCTTTCCCTGATATTAGCTGTAAGGTATGAAAGACTAAGGGTACTAAAACAATGAGTTGCAAGATGCTTAAAATGCTCTGCAGAGTAGAAAGGAACTCCAGATTTGGTGATAATTCTTTGTGGATTTTTCACTTTTAAATAAAGCTGTACCTTACATGCTGACCTTTAATGAACTGTACAGAAATACTGATAAGTGCAGCTTTAAAATCAACCATTAAGAAAAGTATTGTTCTTTACCGACGCCAAATTCAAGCAACACTGATGGTGGCCTGCTGAATCAGGTGACCATTCTCTGTGTGTTGATCATTACAAGCAATACCTTTGATAAATGATCAACAATGATCATTACACCAGCAAGGAACACGACGGAGTTATGTGATGATCAACGTTGGTTTGTCTGTCTATTAGCAACATTACTCAAAAATGGATTTGGATGAAATTTTCAGTTGAGCTGCAGCCAGTGCCTCTTCTTATAAACACCACTTAAATACCTGGTTCAATGGGGATTTCAGCTCTTAATCACAGCTTTCTGCAGATCAATGACAGTTCAGTCTTGCCTCTTTAATTGTGTTTTTTCTGGTGATACTAACCTGGTAAAAGCACACCTTAAAACTGAAATCCAAAAGTATGTTGTTTGTAAAGTACAGCATGATTCACGAATGCCAACGCATGAACAACGCCCTTTCCCAGGCTTCAGTGTCATCAGCTGCAAGCTTCTCTGTAAACAATTTTGACAGTCAGGTAGATGTCATTCACTCTCCTCAGCCTGAAGCAACAGTGACGCACACTGGGGTTCACTTCAACATTTCCCTCTGGTTTGCTAACGTCTGTTTTTCACTCCAATCCAGTGACTGAGTCTCCCTGTCTGCGAAAGCCAGTCTCATCATTGTTACCTCGCACTCTTGCTCACTAGATGACTCATGTCAGTACTCTAAAGAAGTGGGTGCTTTAGACTCCAAGGTCTAAGAAAAGCGATGATGCACAAATATCCAAGGTATGCGCAAAAAAGTCATTGATTGCAGTATCAAGCCACATGAGAAAGTGTTGCAGTTTGAATTCCTTTGATTCTGCTTACACTGTAGAGACTCAAAACCTCCACTTCTGTGACATCTTTAGAACATGCGGATTGTCTTCTCCAATATAAATGGTAATACAATGGTAAATCAGTGGCTCAGTTACTTGGCTCATCATCCAGGACTCCAGGACTCCAGGACTCTGATCCAATGAAAAATAGTCCTAAGCCAACCACTGGTCCCAGAGATCTGACCTTTCAGATTTTGCTGTTTTGGTCCAGGTATCTTAACAGCTGCACAAGAGGTTTTCATTTTATTTGGTGTAGATATCTATAGTAGTCAAAAGAACCATTAGAGCCACCAAAAGCTCAATTAGGCTATAAAGAGTCTACTATCATGCAGGTGGTGAGCGTGATCATCTGGGGATGTTGAATATCTGTACCAAAATAAACTGTAAATACTGGTTGAGACATTTCACAAGTGAACTTCATGGTCAAGAGAAAAGGTCAAAGGGATCACTAAAGTCTTTAGTATTAAATCCCTGGAGAACTTTAAATATTTAGACAAAATTTTATGGCAATCCACCTGATAATTGTTCAGAATTTTCATGGACAGTGCTACTGCTAGAAAGTCAGACCAGGTTATATTGTAAACCTTGCAAACAAGATGATTCCTAGTTCAGTGATGTAATTTTTAATGTAAATTTAATGACCCTACCACATCAGTCCCCAAAACAATTTTTACATTAATGGCTCCTGTACTGTTTAGTCACTAAAATCCTCTAAATACAATAAAAACTTCAGTGACAGTGCTCTGTTACAGTACTGAGATACTTGTTGGTGAGTGAAAATCTGTCTGCCCATGCTGGAAGTTGGATTAGATATGAGACAGCAGAAAATGATAACTTGGTGCCTGTTAGGGTGTAGTCATGACTCAGATCTGAACATAATTGTAGGTGTCTGTGCACATTAAACTTGTCTGGGTCTACTTCTTTCTAGCTAAAATACCTGAAATATGCAAAGGTTCTTTAATGACTCAGCGGATACCAGGGAGAAGTCATAATAAATCAGGCTAATATAATAATCTTCCATTCTCATTTACCTGAGAAGTGCATACTGTAAGTGCAGACATATTAACTGATCGTTTGTAATGTAATAACATTGCTGCATGCTGTGGAACTGCTTTCCTTGGGACAGCTAAATGAAATGGAATCTTAGAAAAGAACTAATATGTACAGTGCTGAACAAATTTATTAGACCACCTATCGTAAAAACAAGAGGACATAAATATTTTAGAAATCTGTCAGAAACTTGTTTCAAACTAAAAAAAAAAAGTATTATTATGTATTAGGCAAATAACAAGGTGGAACAACTAAATAGTCCTTATTCACATATATCAGCCAAAAATCTTAATCATTTTTCTGACCTCCTTTGGCCCCGATAACAGCTTACATTCTTGCTGCAATTGTTTTTATGGACTTTTTGACAGTCTCTTTTGTTATTGAGTTCTTAATAGTTTCTAGTTTTTCCCAGAGACTTGCTTTGGATGAAACTTTTGTGTGATCTATTTTTGAATTCAATAAAATTCAGATCTGTTGAATATGATTCAAGTCTGGACTTTGACTTGGCCAGTCCATCAGTTCCAGTACTCCAGATTCCATTTTCTTGATCAAGTAGTCTCTGCATAGCTTTGAAGTATGCTTGAGGTCATTGTCTTCTTGGTACATAAACCCACGACCAATCAGGTTCAATCCAGAAGGAATTCCATGATGCACCAAGATGTTATGGTAGACCTTCTTGTTCGTGGACCGTCCATTTTATCTAATTTGCCCATGCCATTTCCACAAATGGAACCATAATGGAATCTCCACCGTGTTTCACTGTGGGTACAATGCATCTAGCATCAACACATTCTCCAGCTTTTCTGCAGACATAAACATTACAATGATGACCAAAGGGTTCAAACTTGGAGTCATCCATCCAGAGTACCTTCTTCCAGTCATGTACAGTCCAGGTTTGTGCTCCCTGGCAAATTTTGGACATTGTTAGATGTTTGCAGGCATCAACAATGACTTCTTAGCAGCTATTCTTCCCTTTAAGCCTTGTTCCTTCAGTCATCTGCTTATGGTCATTCTGGAGACTTTCTCAGATTCTGATCTAGAAGCATTAATCTCTGCCTGAGGATCAGCAGTGGTCTTCTTTCTGTCTGTAGTACTTCAAATCTTGAGGTGTCTGACATCTTCTTCAGTTAGCTTGCGTTTCTGGGCTCTTCCCTGGCACATTTTCTAAGAAGCAGTCTCTGCAATGGAGTCCAAGGCTTACTTGGCCACACTGTGAGAACACGTTATGTCTTCCCTATTTGTCTCAAAGACCATCCAGCATCAAGAAGTGCTTTGATTTGGGCTCTGTCTTTCTCAGTGAGTTCCCTACATTTCACCATTTTGAACAGGAGAGAGGAATTTCAAACTGAATAATTATACTTTAGCAATAAAAATATCATTTTGATTAAAGGGCTTACACATGCTGATGGATTAACCATTACAGAAACATAAAAAAATACTTTGGTAATCAGCAATGCTGTTAATTTAGGGATGTTTAGGGCCACCTTTCGCTGGGTGGTGGTCTAATAAAATTGTTAAGCACTGTAGATCATTGTACATTCAGACCTAATTTGATGGATTCTTTTCACCAATTCTCCAAAACTTAATTTTGATCAACATTTTATTTAACATGTCAAATATCTGGAAGAATCCTAGATTTCTACACCCTCTATGACAAATGTAATGTGCATGGTGAAAACCAAATACAGACAGCAGAATGAAATAAATTAGGCTAAGGAGAACCGCGGTTGTTTTCAATATTAAATGGTAATTTATGACCTATTTCCTCCCCTACGCTGAGTTACAGTGAGGAAGCTCTGTTTGCTCTATGAGCCTTGACCTTAGGAAGCACTTTCACACGCATAGTTAAACAAGTCAATATTTGACATGGCGCGGCTTCTGCAACCTGGCCTTTAAGATGTGAATTGTGCAAAGCTGCAGGAGTTATTCAGCAGATAATCATACATCCATATTCAGCCTGATAAAAGTCTCTTCATTAAGATAAGATACTCTGGAGTATTCCAACTTTAAGACAGCTATCAAATCTGTTGCATGTGAATCCGAGTGAAAAGGTTCATCTTACTATATTACTGTATAAACAATGTTAATGGGCTCTTTCCAGGATGTTCTCTGCTTGTGTAACACTATTCTGTATTAACCCTTTCTGTTATGATTCCGCTCCTGCTCCTGTTCCTTCTCCCTCTTTCTCCCTCTTTCTTTCTCCCTCCTTGATTTTCTGCAATCTATTTTGACCTGTCCCTTTGGCTCCCACTATGTCATCTCTCCCTCTTGTCTCTCATCCCTGTGTCTTGCTCTCCCTGCTCACCTGCCTGCACTCAGCTGATTATTGCAGGTGAATCACGTTGCAGTAATCAGCTCACCTGCCCTCAATATCACCTGCTCACTATTTAAACTCTGCTCAGTCACTCATTCCCCATCGGACCATCGATCCTGTTACCCTCGTAGATACTGTTCCCCACCAAGCCTGCAATTTCCAGACTGCCTCAGCCCCATGGACTCTGCTGCTTTTCCCCTCCTGGATTTCCCCCCTCTTGGACTCAGTTGTGTTCCGTTGTCTGTTCATGGATTTTCCCCAGCCTGTTTTCCCCTCGGTTATCAGTTTCCCCATTTTGTGAGTATCCCTCTTTAGCTTAGTTTTGTTAAGTCGGTTCAGTTTGTAGATTTCCGTTTTTATATTCATAGAGTTTGCTGGTAGAGTTTAGTAGTTTTGGTTTGGTTCTTTCCCCCCCAGTTCAGTTCTGTGTTCCTGTATTGGTTAGTTATTTGGTGAAATAAATCTCTTTCAGTTATTCATTTGTCTGTCAGTTTCTGTGAGTCTGCGCTTGGGTTCTCTGGCTTCCCCCCGTAACACTTTCAGTACGTGTAATGTGATATAGTCTCCCAGAATGGATAGACAGCCTTAAAATGTTTTTGAGAGTATTATAAAAAAGCAGCTCTGATCTGTCTCTGCATCAGGTAACAAAGCGCATTATGTCAACTTTAGTAGATTTTGGTAGAAAACACATTTTTAATGGTAACTTTAGAAACTCAGTTTCAAACATGAAAAAGAAGGACATGAGATGACATACATCAGCAAAGAGATCTTAAAATTAAGTACATCATGCCAACTTCAGTGCATTCACAATTTCCATCCATCCATCCGTCCATCCACCCATTTTATCCTGGGTGAAAGGCAGGGTGCACCCTGGACAGGTAACCAGTCCATTACAAGGCCAACATGAACAGACAGACAATAAAGTCTGCTGCATTCATAGTTTATCATGACTGAAATATTATCAAGGCCTGAGGAAAATCGTATTTACAATATTGAATTAAGCAAACCAGGGACAATTGTGAGGGATCAGAAGAAGCAGTTTGCAGATAAAGTGTTATATCAATTCCTCATGTAGACAACTGGGAGACAAACGAGAAACGTGGATGTCTGAAGACAGCTATATATGTCGTCACCACTCAGCATCCAGAGTACTTCCTCCAAAGAACATCATATATAAAATAGATATCTGCAAAGCAAACCTCCAACTGCAAACAAGTTTTACTATAACTAGAATTATTCTGATGAATTTGATGATAAATATGATGAATCCGTAGAGGCTGTATCTTTGTAAAAACTCTTTGAGAGCCTAGAAAAATGACTTTTAGTTACATGATGTCATCCTAATGGTAAATCTATGTTTTGAACGTGCAGGCAGGGCCAGCACGGGCAGCACTAGCCAAGCTGATTATTTCTTGTAATGTTACGGTCGTTTGTTTCTTCCATGTTTGTTTGGCAATTTTTTAATGGTTATATGGTTCCTCTAGCAACCCCATGTTTAACGTAGCAAGGCTATACCCTATGGGTAATTCTCTCAGGTGAAGTCTATGGAAATGCAGACTGATGCAAAGTGTGCACAAAGGGCTCATTTGATGCAGCTCCATCACTCTGCTTCCTTGTCAAACAGCCCTTACAGATCATTGTCCTGCTGAAAAACTAATCGTCTCACTAAGTACAAGTGTTGCCTTGAATTCTAAATAAATCTCAAACAGTGTCACCAGCAAAGTTATGCTTCACCATCACAGCTCACCCTGAATGCTTCAAGATGGAAACCACACCTGCAGATGTCTCACAAAGACGCAACCATTTAAACTAAAAATCATATTTTTGGACTCATCAGTTCCAGTCCAGACTTCTAGTCAGATGTCTGGTCCTCGTGTTTCTTTGTCCAACCTGTTCACTTCTTCTTCTTGGTCTCCCTAAATAGTTTTTTTCCCCCCACCAGTTACACCATGAAGGTCTGATTCACACAGTCTTCTCCCAATTGCTCAAAATCTGGGAAGCACTGATTTGAGCTCTGATCTGAGTGCATTTTGAAGGCTGGTAGCTCAGAAAGTATTTTCCCTCAGAAGCAGAGCAGATTCTTGGTCTTCCTTTCCTGGACTGTTCATCAAGAGAACCAGTTTCATCACAGTGTTTGCTTTTGCCACTGCGTGTGAAGAAAGCTCTTGAAATTTGCCTTACAGTAATGATGGACTGTAGCGTCTTTTGACTTAGTTGAGCAGTTCTCACCATAATATGGATTACCACAGCAGCTGAACAGGGCCGATAACTTAAAACCAGTGCTACCTCAACACAACTAATGTTCTCAAACACATTATGAAAACAATAAATTGAACCAGTTTGGTCGCTATGAAACAAAAAGCATTAGAACCTTATGAAGCAGTTTAGCATATTACCAGCAGTGTGCAAAGCTGCCATTAAAACAAGCAGTGGCTAATTTGAAGAATCTAAAACATGGTATATACTGTATTTTGGTTCATTTACACATTTTTATTTACTGCACAACTCCAGTGTTATATGTTGTCTCATAGTTGTGATGTCTTTAGTTTTTTATATGCTGTAGAAAACATTAAGATAAACAAAATCCCTTAAGTGAGAAGAGTCAACCATATGGAACAGCTGTTTTTATTGTTCCTTTGTCTTTGCTTTGGGAGAAAATGCACTGGATTGATTTTTTTTTTCTTTTATCATCCACTTCGTCATTCAGTCATTTGTCCACCATAAGCAAATGTCAGTGTGAAGTAGTGCTATGACTCCTGCGTCAGGTACTTCCAGTACTTCAAAAGTGTTATGGAAACAAAATGCACATGGTACTACCCAGTCTTTTTATTCAGCAAGCCAACCATGATGTACTGTTATCTGTGTCCAAAACTCCCTTGTTGAGATGCCGCTCTTCACTTAAGTGGACCCCTCTCTGAGAAACAGAGGCAAGCGCTGGCAAACAGCCACAGAAAGAAATGCAAACTTGTCGTTTGAGCCTCCCCAGTGCTTCATTTCATCTTTTGTCAGGAATCACCACGGTTCACCGGGCAGACTTTGGACAAGGGCCATCTCCTTGGTTTCCTAGATTTGCATGGCTGTCCAGACGTCAGCAGCCTCCCCTCTCCTCACCCCTCCGCCAGCTCCGAAATGCGTCAGTAGTCCTTCCCGCCTCCTCCTTCTCCTCTTATCCACGCTTGCCTCCCTGCAACACCTCAGCCAGGCTCCCACAGCACACTGTGTCCTTGAGGACTCACTAAACACAGGCTCCCCTCCCCCTACTGCTGCCCTCTCTTTCATTCTTATTCACCATGTTTATGCTAGTGCTACAAATAACCATCGGTTATCTTTCTCCTAGTAGACCTTAAATCTGAATGAATGCTTTTAGTGGTGGATGAAGTCTTAATAAGTGCTTATTAATTCTTCATCCACTACTGAATTTACATTTGAAGAAAAAAAAAGATTTATACCCTTCAGTTGATCAAAAAGAATTCCAAATGTATTTTGACCAAAGATTTGAATATGTTTAAATTAGAGCGAATCTAAAAAAAAAAAAATAATAATAATAATAATAATAAAATTAAATTAAAAATTAAAAAATAACTACAATGTTTGAGCCTTGGAAATCCAGACCGGTCATTGTTAATGTGGTAAATGACTATTCTAGCTGGAAATGGATGATTTTTAATGGAATATCTGCATAGTGGTACAGAGGCCCATTTCCAGCAATGATGTCCTCTATGTTCTAATGCTACATTGTGTTAGCAAATCGTGTTGAAAGGCTAATTAATGATTTCAAAACCCTTGTGCAATTATGTTAGCACATGTGGATAAAAATATTATTCCAGAACATTGGGTAAAACAGTAAAAGCATGGGCCACCTTTGTTTAAAGCCTGGATTCTGGGATTCTTTAACATTGGTTGATTCTCTGATCAAAGGGGTCTTGGTGGATAAGGTGTTTAAAATTCTGAGATGTAGAGTGGAGCTGAAATATGCACTTGCAGAGACTGAAATGTAATCAAGAGAATTTTAAATTGAATACTGTAATGACTAGGTAGCCAGTGTGATTTAGCCACGACTGGAGTTCTGTGTTTCCTGCATGGAGTATTTGTGAACATTCAGTTTTAAATCAAATTTAACTGAACCTTTACCGCATTGTTCATGCAAATAATCAGAAATAGTCAATAAGGAGGCAAAAATAAGGGCGTTGATAAGCTGTTTAACCATGTTTTTGAAGAGCATTGATGTGATCTTGGCAATATTTCTAATTTGTAAATGGCAGGTGTAGGTGGGTATGGAGGAGATAGTAATATCAGGTAGACAGGTATGCAAAGTTAATAGTTTAGCAGGAATAGAAGTTAGAACAATGTGCTGCAGATTCTTAACACCCATGAAACTACCAAGCATGTCTGAGTGAAGACTGTTCCTGCTATACAGGGAGAAGTGCTTCCAAAACAGGTCAAAGTTGTGAATAAAACATATACTGTGTGCTGCACACACAGACTATGACCTGATCTGAAAGCTAAAAAAACTGCTATAACGCCCCACACCATGACCCAAAGTGGGATTTGTACCAGAAGTAATGGAGGAGGTTAAAAACATCTAATTTTGCAGACCTGGAGTGCTGACAGGTGGTCTCATTGGTGCCGATGTGGACTATTACTTTTGTGACCGTGGGGAATGCATTCAGGAGTCCTGGGAGTTTCTCCTATAGGGCAGGTGTGGTTGCTCCAGGAAAATTGTCTGTAACTCCATTTACAAAGTAGATGTTTGGATTATGGAGTCTTCAATGACAAAGCTTGTAGGGGGAGAGGGGAACTAAGGGGGAGATGGGTTAGCAGTGATGTCAACGGCAGTTATTTAACAGCTGAAATTGCTCTCAGACCATAGGACTGGACGCGACCAACCAGTTTGAGTGCTGGGACAGACAGCATGCAATTGATCTCCATCCAGCAACTTTGTCTGTTTTTGTTCTGTGGCCCAGCTGGTTCAGCACATAGCACCTTTTCATTTTAGGTGACTGGATACATTTTATCGCAGCATTACAGAGTTATTTTCCTATTGGATTTCTTTGTTAAGCAGTCCCAGCCGGGCAACTTAAGAAGAGTGTCTTTCTTTCTCAGCTGGCATAAAAATGCCGTGATGGACACACACCCTTACTCTCACTTCAATTAAACAACAATCTAAAAAAATTTTTTACAAATAAGCTCACAACATGTGTCATTTTCTATCGATTTGCTCATACAATTGGCCATGTAGTCCACTCTCTATTTTCAGTTATAGACCATTTCCACAGCAGAAAGTTTGACATGATGTCAAAGAAAAGCACAGGTATATTAATGATGGTGACATTCTTATTAGGGGAGGTCCTGCTATTGTGCATGCTGAATCACTGTTGTGGCTTACCAGAAAACATTCTACAATTCCACTTTCTGTGACAAGTCATGAAGGTCTATGTGGGTGGAGCTATGTCTACAAATGTGTAATGACACCACATGTAACATAGATATGATTCACAAATGTTTCCAACATTCCAGGATTATTCCCTGAACATGTGCAGCTATCTCATCAGGGTGGAGTCCATGATGAGTATATTGGGTAACACGTCTGAAGATGGTTTAAAAAATATAGTTAAAATATAGTTACCTTGAAATGAAGGAGGGGGAAACATCAGTCTATTAAGATCTTTATATGCCCACATAGTCCTCAGTGAAGGGCTAATCTGTCAACAGAAACACCTGTGTGGGTTAACCTGAGGTATTAAAAACATCACAGTCCACATCAGTGGATTTCTAGTTTCTTAGAAACTATAAAGCAGTATGTGCAGACAGATAATGTAAAATCTGAATTATATCATATAAAATGTGGAGTGCCTCCGGGGTCTGTCCTTGGACCAAAACTATTTATTTTATATATCAATGATTTTATTTGTGTATCTAAACTGCTTAAATGTATTTTCTTTGCAGATGATACCACTATTTTTACTCTGGGGAAAATATAACACAGGTGTTAGATGTGGTCAAAAAAGAAATTTAAAAAAACCAAACCAACATGGTTTGATTTTAATAAATAGTCACTATATCTCGGAAAAAAACTAACTTTATGATATTTAGTAACTAAGTTTGTGGGTGTCATGATTGATGTTTGTTGGATTGATGAAAAATAAAGAATTGCACAGGTTATAGAATTGTCTGAACATTCCATATCTGACCTGACCTGACTGTGTTAAGTTTGGGGAAATGCCTGTAAGACAAACATCCAGTCAATTTTCATCTTAAAGAAAAGAGCCATGACAATAAAAGGTCAAAAAAATTATAGAGATCCAACAAACCCATTAGTCCTTCAATTAAATTGTTGAAATTTCACAACATAGTAGACTATAGTACTGCAAATTATGCATAAAGCTCATGAAGAAACTTTATCAGTCGATGTCCAAAACAGATTTGCCAAAAGAGAAAGTAAGTATAACTTAAAAGAAACAGAGATCTTCAGGAAATCAAGATTTAGGGTAAGTTCATGGTACTGATATAAATGTATACAGACACTGGATATTTCCACTCTCATGCAGAGAGTTAAGTGAAGACAGGTAGTGTGGTTATTATCAGTCAGCAAGATTCACCTGAAGTGAACCATTGGCATGAAGAACTCAAACAATGACATTTTCCTGTTAAATATTGTTAAAATCTTTCATTTCAAATTCAAATTCAATTCAATTCATTTCAGTTCAGTTTCATTTATGTAGTGCCAATTCACAACAATCTCATAGCACTTCACAGATTTTAAACAAAGTACAGAGTATCAAACAATCCAAAGTTGCCTTTGGACAGTCGAAGGGAACCAAAAAAACCTAAACTTTACCAGGGAGGGAAAAAAAATCTCTGATAGAACGAGGCTCAGGGAAGGAGACCATCTGCCTGGACCAGTTGGGGTGAGAGTGGGGATATGGGGATGGGGATAGCAGCATAGCAGATTAAAAAAAAGGAATGAACTTTCGCCATGTTGCTGGATTGTTTTCAGATGTAGATTTGTTCATTTTGTAATTACTTCAAAGTAATATGTATCTTTACATACACACTAGTATTGTTCGCAGGCCAGTCATCATGCTAAAGTGATACAAGCATATGACATACTGAACTGCTGTGGTGATGGACTGTGAAGAACTGGAGAAGAGACTAGATGCATGCATGCTGTTCTCCATGCAAGAGGAAGTCTGTCGGGATCGGCCAAGCCTCTAAAGTCATGATACTGAGCCCTCTGTTCAAGACACCTGTATATGTTCAACTTGTTTTTGGCAGTCTATGTATACCTCATATGTATAGTATCTTTTATATATTTATATATATATATATATATATATATATATATATATATATATATATATATATATATATATATATATATATATATATATAGTAATTGTAAAGTTTGTTGCTCTGTGGTGAAGTTGGAGCCTGTGAAAATATGAAAGTAACAACAATAATATTAATAGCACTTAAGACATTACAGTTATTCCAGTGAAAATCGCATACAGAACTAGGATAAAGGTGTTATCTATGATAAATGAACCTGTGATAAACACTGAGATTTTCTGTAATGGTGATGATAATGAATAATTACTTGGTTAGGAATGCATTACATTTGGGTGCAGCCCTGAAACCACTTTTTGAATATGCCACCATCTCCTTCATGACCATAGGCCTTCATGTCCACCATCATGAAGCGATTATGTGCATCACTTGCAGCCATAAAAACAATGGAATAGGTTTGTTTGTAGGAGAATTAGCTACTGCTAGAAATTGGAGATGATTTGATTGATACATACTTTGCATCCGTGGTACTCAAATATAGCAGAATGTTCCAAATACTCTAGGAATCTTGGTCAGTGTCCGCCCACTGTGTTTGAGATGGGAAGATAAACTCCAGCTGCAGGCTGCTGTTAGTGCTGGTCACACTTCAGAAATAAACATGGACATGATGCTTCACCCAAATCTGTAGCTGTTCAAGCTGCTATACTTTGTTTCAAAAATCCTGTAGCTAACAAGCTAATAAGCTACAGGGTTTTTGCAAAGTCCCAGTGAGTCTATCTGAAACATCCACAGGAGGAAAGTTCTGGTGATGTTTCTCATTCATTATACCAATGTGCTGTATGCCTCATACATTGTCCTGCTCTGATTAGGTGCATGGCCACACACTATATTCTCTGTTCTTGACTGTTTCAACAAGTTTGGAAGTTTGCTGTTTGGAAACTGCCATTGTTGTGTCAGCATGGAATGCAACAGTATATGTACTGATATAATCCTATTTCACATGCATATGTGAAATAAGTCAATAAATGTGTGCCTGAAATGTAATTTGAACTGAACCACATTTGAAGCTATGTTTATATGGATGCAGAAAACACTAATTTAGAGATGAGGTAAGGAGCTCAGACATGTAGAAAGGAAGCTTGGAGTAAAGTCACTGCTCTGTTGCATGGCAAGTAGCCAGTTGAGGTATTTTGGACACCTAGTAAGGATACCTTCTTGATGCCTTCTTTTGGAGATCTTTTTTGGGAATGCCTCGGGATAAACTAGTAACAAACTTGTTTAGCCTGCTGTCTGTGCCAGTCCTAGATAAACTGCAAGTGCATGAACAGCTGGTTGAACGGTCACCTTCCGACTGATCCGATTTCACACCAAAACTTGAACTGGACTCGAGGCTGGCAGTTACTGCTGATTTGAGGCAAACCAACATTCTTTCTCTTGCAACCTACACAATTATTTGTACTAGACCTGGTAGCCTTTTATACTCATAAAACACAGAGTAACAATCAAACCAAAGGAGGATAAAAAAAAAATCTGTTTTATCCAACAACTTAGTGAGCAAAACCTCTCCAAACACCTTCGAGACTTGATTTCAGTGGAGGAGTCAAGCTCTCCTCCCTGCAAACAGTGTGTAAAGAAAGGCTTTTTATTGACATAGCCTGAAAAAAGACTTGTCAAAAAAGCGAGTGATGTGAAACAGTCAATTCCCCCTTCTCCTCCCTCAGCTGAGAGGTCTGATCGTCTCATGAGCTCTGCTCTGTAAACAGGCATCTCTGTACAGGCCAGGAAGCAAGACGGCCAGCATCAGAGCAGAAATTTAAAAAAAAACAAAAAAAACAAGGGGCAGGAAAAAGAGTGTCCCTGTGAGAATGACTGGCTAAAAATATATCCTCCCTGTGCCTCTCCAAGGTCACTCTGTCATTTTGATTTGATTGGAACACAGCAGTCACAGCCATCTTTCTCCTGAGCCTCACTAACAAGCATGGCATTACTCTGTCAGCAGTTGCTCAAACATCTTCCATATCTGAAGTGGTTATCATCCTCTTAGATTAATATTTTTTCCTTGCCTTAGTCTTAATGCTTGCAATGTGTTGACCAGGTAAACTGGGGGAAACTGAGGTACTGAAATATTTGCGTACTAGTGCAGACCCTAACCTCTATTTGGTTGTAGGCATTACTTATTTAAGGATCTCTATTTATTTATTTCTACTCCAGCAAGGAACGATGGGGTTCTATGATGATTGGCGTATGTTTGTCATTTAGCAACATTACTCAAAGACAGACTTACGGATTTGGATGAAATTTTCAGGGAAGGTCAGAAATGACACAAGGATCAAGTGATTAGATTTTGGCATCGATGCGGCTTATAGTCTGGATCCATGGATTTGTTAAAAATTTCTGTGTCATTGCGTGATAGTGACACAGCGTCACTGTAACTATGACAAGTAAAAACTATGTCAGCTGCCTGCTGACAACCACATGATTGCGATCCTACTACAAATGGGCCGTTGTGGACTTGTCAGGACTTATCAGTCAGAAATGATACAAGGAACAATTGATTAAATTGTGGCGGTGTTTCCAAGTCCCATCAATTCCCGCTGCATGCTACATATTTAGGTCATGTGATTCGGTATCTGTACATAACATACACGTGCATA
Organism: Amphiprion ocellaris; assembly: GCF_022539595.1. Lineage (NCBI taxonomy): Eukaryota > Metazoa > Chordata > Actinopteri > Pomacentridae > Amphiprion > Amphiprion ocellaris. The sequence goes on along the minus strand of NC_072780.1, from coordinate 21,987,521 downwards.
ACATGCGCCTGTGCTCAGGACAAGGTCATTTTGTTTGTGGGTACATCTATATTTAATGGCCACATTATATGGTGCCATGATTTCTGCCACGAATTGTTTAAAGATTTCATCTGTCGGAAATGATACAACAACTGAGCAGCCTTAGCAGAGTACTGCACTCTCTGAGTGCTTTTCTTGTTGACTGTTTTCTACAGTGTAGAACAAGCCTTAAGTTATCAAACTATGGAACAGCACATATGGAATTACACAGTCAACAAAAATGCATTGTCATCAGGCATGAGGTCATCAGATAGAATAGTTGAGGAGGTTAGAAGCAGAGTGGTCTAACCCACAAAAAAATCCAAACTGAGTTTTATATAATTTCTGTTATATTTTATAGTCTAGATTTTAGTGTCAATGTGGTCTAGCCTACAAACCAAATATAGCGTGGTGCTTCCTATGTTAGACCATTCTTGAAAACTCAAAACTTTGAGCCCACTTTTCTCAAAAACTGCAGAAATGAGTTTAGACCACTCTGCTTCCAAACCCTTCAGTTTACAGTTCACCTTGTCAAACGTATTTCTTGACTTTCTTAATGTGTCTGAGACTCAGTTGTGCTGTGCCAAGGTTCTCTTGGTGACCCTGCTGTAGAGGATCATTTCACTTGAGTTTACAGCTTCAGAAATTTAAAAATCTATATGTGTTACTTCAATGTTTTACTGTAGAAAATAGTTAAAATAATTTAAAAAATGCCTTGAATAAGCAAGTGTGTCCAAACTTCTGACTAGTTGTGTACACCTGTTTCCTGAATAAGTGTTACATGAGGGCAGATTTTTTTAGGAAACAGACCAATGTTTTCTTATCAGTAGCCCTGAGTTTGTTTACGCTATGGCTGCTGGCCTTGTGATGCTCATCAGCTGGAGGTCATAGTCTACTTAGTGTTTTACTGAACACATCACCTTGTAAATACATGTTGGGTTTGCTTGGCTGAATCACTATTGCCATAAGAACATGTCTGTAACATTTAAAAGCTTTGATACTTGTGAGTAGATATTAGAGAACAGGGGTGCAAACAGTGTGATAAAAGTAAGAAATAGACTTCTGAAATGCAGGAATTTGGAGATTCTGTTGAAGACAATGCTTTCAGGGGACATCTGCAGGACCCGTATGATTATAAGACGGTGGCAGCATGTGCTGCACTGTGAGTCACATTCGATGGCTTATGGAAGACGGGGGTTTCTCAGATAGTTCTCGGATGCGTGTTGCTCATGTTAACACAGGCGTGTACATTCACACAGTTGGTGTAAGGGGGACAACCCAACCTCATGCATGACAAAAGTGGGTAAGACTCAAAAGCAGAGTACACAACAAACATATGCACAGGTACATTCCTGCTTTATGTACGTGGCGTGGCAGACGTGTACTCACATACTGTTGATTTCTGCAACAAATGAACAGTGTCTCAGGAAGGCTGACATTAACAATCCTTGTATTTTTAGTTTAGAGGACAGTTATTGTAAGGAGGTATTGCTCTGAGTATTATTCATCTTTTACTCTAAAAGCAGTGTTAAACATGATGCTATGTTTATAATTGTAGGATAAATAACTCCTGGAATATCTCTTGAAGTCATGTAGCTATAAAGGAAATACAAAAGGTAGCTATTTCCCTTTATGTTTGCCTCTATAAAAGCTTCATTGAGAGTATCCACAGATTGTATACAAGCATTTATGATTGCTCCTCTGTGACGACACCCGGCCACGAAAACAACAAAGCACAACGTGACGCTCCATGTGTGGGCAGGCTGGGAGGAGGGAGGTAAAGTTTCTGCATGGTAAGAAGACTTAGTCAGCCACCCCCGTGCAGCTTAGCTGGCTGATCGACACTAACTCACAGCTGCTGCTGCTGCTGCTGCTGCTGCTGCTGCTGCTGCTGCTACTGTGCATGGTTATGCTTGAGCTAAGTCAACCGCACAAGTAAAACATGAGATAAGAATAATAAAAAAAAAGAAACAGCCCATCGCAGATGTTTGTCACAGGGCAGAAAGAAGAACAGAACCGGAAATGTGACATGAAACTCAAAGAGGAAGTATGCTGTGAAACGCATAGGGAAGATTGATAAAGCAAAATCGGGTTTTAAATGCAAAATGTTTGCCAAACAAACCCTGTGCTAATCTAAAGACCAACAGCCAGATGTCAGAACACAAATTCAAAGTCATTAAAAGATAAAAAAAATAAAACTGGAGGATTTGTCTACAAATTTTTGGCACAGACTATTACATTTTCAATAGAGTTTCATTGCAGGAACTATGTTGACTTGACCTCCGCCCTGAATGGAGAGTACTCGTGCATGTTCTGAATGGATGGACGCTGTAGATAAATGGACAGGCAGGGACCCTGGCAGGAGAGCACAGAGCAGGCAGATTCACGGCCAGACAGCAGAGATCTGTCAGCCTCCTGGCAACGTGAGAGGACACCTGGAGGTAATGTAAGCAGCTCTCCCCAACCCACACCTCCTAACCCCCTCTCCTCTTCCTCTTTATCTCTCTGTCCCATCCCCCTCCCACCCCCTCTTTGTGACTCATCACCAGAACCTTAATCACCAAAGAGTGGGCACTGCCTCCACCTTCCACGAGGCAGGAGGGTGAAAACAGTGCTGATGCTCTGTTGCCCCCTGCTGGTGAATGTACTGCATTGCGTAATGATCCACACGGCCAAGATATTTGTTCCTGTTTTCACAGGAACAAAGGAAATCCAGTGAGCTTCCTGTGTGCAGTCATGTACTTTAAAGGGACATTGAGCCAATTTCACAAATTGGAGTCATGCAGTATACTGCTTAGATTAAGAGAGTTTTGTAATCTATAAAGCATTGCTCCCTCCTGTAGCTCTTCCCATGGGTTAGGGTTAGGTGAGGAAATAACTGAGGATGTCTTTGTCAGCTTGAACTTGACATCACCAGGGATTTAATTGAGCTCGTTTATGACCAATCTGAAAAAAAAAAAAATTTTACCAGGCAAAGAGACAGCTGAGATGCTGTATGGGAAAAGTAGAATTTGGTGTCTTAGGCTAAAAGTCAGGATCTTTATGGTTTAACTCAGAGGATCTTTAATCATATGCATTGGAGGAAATCTTCAAATTTTAAGAAGTTTAAAGACCCTGTCCAGTGAAAATAAAGTGTTTCTTGTCCATATGCTGTCCATGTGTTTTTATATTTATGAACACCCATCAGTAATAAGCAGTCAGCCTCAGCACTGAGCATTTAAACCTTGAAACTGCAGTGTACCAATGACATTCTCACAAACACAGATTCAGACATCCAGAGTTTCCTATGTAGCAAACCTAAGGAACCAATCCTGTCAAATTGCAGGGTGGAACTCTCTGTAGCATTATTTTTCTTCAGAGCTGATTTCCAGTTTAAACATCCATCCATTATCTATACACCACTTAATGCTCATTAGGGTTGTGGTGGGCTTGATCCTATCCCAGCTGACTTAGGGTGAAGGCAGGGGACACCCTGGACAGGTCACCAGTCTATCACAGGCCTGCATATATAGAAGAACAATCACACTTACGGACAATTTAGAGTTATCAATTTACCTGAGCACGTCTTTAGACTGGGAGGAAGCCGGAGAACCCAGCAAAAACCCACAAATGCACAGAGAGAACATGCAAACTCTATGTGAAAAGAGCCCCGGAAAGCAGGGACACAAACTGGGGGTTTTCTATCTGCAAATCGAAAGTGCCCAGTTTAAACATGTACGGCTGAATTACTCCAATACTACAACTTGTCATATTTTGACAAAATTTAAGTAAAATCATAAATGAGCTGGTCTGTTTAAGCAGCAGCAAATGAGAACTTGGTTGGTTGTTATTATTAATATCTTATACAAGTATAAAGGACTCTATACAATCAGACATCTGGGTAAAAATTTTCAAAGAAACTAGTTGAGCCCAGACTCAAGCAGTCATGCCTTCACTTACAGACCTGTGTTGATCTCAGTGAACCACCACAGGCTGGCTGAATTGAAGCAGACAATTTCCCCCTCACTACAAATTAGCATTACTTTGCTGTTACTGTCGTTGCTCCCGCACCAAAGCCATTACCAGAAACTCTTGGTTTTGATATGGGGCTAAATCCAAAGCACTGGTCAGCTCAATTCTATCACGCTTGCTGCCAAATCACCAGCCCTGACCATGTGGTAGGTGGGGGCGAAAAATAAAAAATCCCTTCTTCCTTATTTCACATTCTAGCAAACCAGGACAACCTGCTCATGAATCACTACAACATCCTTGTATTAATTTTCTCCACTGATTGGAGATCCACAGTCTCCTTCACCTTACAAGTTTAAACTGTGGTTCTCAGGTTCTCCGGCTCCCAACAAATTTCTTACCCACGCTATTAGCTCGATGCCCTGCTACTGGGCCAGTGGTTCTGGACAGGCAGGATGTCCTTTGCTTCCTAGATTCCTAGGATCCTCGGCCTGGTCACTCATGATCACCTACTGGCACTGGAGCTGCTGCTCTGGCATCGATGACGCGACCAAGGCTTTGTTAGCTGCAGATTCGGCTCAGATGGTTTCAGTTACTTATTTTTTAAGTTGCCGCTCCACTAGTACTAATCTATGTAACTTACATTTTTATCCTTTCAGTTTTCCTAAAGTCTGTAAGTCTACCTACACTGACTGACCAAAAAAAAAACTCACCACCTGGATTTAACTGAGCAAATAGGTAAGAGCCTTCCATTGTATAATTACTGCAGTGATGAATATGTTTCAGCTGTAACAACTTATTTAATCCTGCCCGATGCAGTGAATAGCTTCTCATTTCTTAAACAACCATGTCAGAAGACATATCCTGTGATTGTGGAAAGAATGTTTATCTGTCTTAGAAGGGTCAAATTATTGGCCTGCATCAAGCAAAGAAAACAACTAAGGGGATTGCTGAAACCACTAAAATTGTGTTAAGAACTGTCCAACATATCATTAAAACCTAGAAGGATAGTGGTGAACCATCATCTTCGAGGAAGAAATGTGGTCGGAACAATCTCTTGGATGATCATGATCGGAGATCACTTAAACATTTGGTGAAATCATATCATAAGAAATCAAGAGTAGAACTCACGGCTATGTTTAATAGTGAAAGTAAGAGCATTTCCACATGCGCAATGTGAAGGGAACTCAAAGGACTAGGACTAAACAGCTGTAGCTCTAATAAATCACTGATCAGTGAGGCTAAATGGGAAAAAAAGGTTTCAATTTGCTATGGAGCATAAAGATTGGACTCTGAAAGAGTAATGGAAGAAGGTCATGTGGTCTGATGAGCCCAGATTTACCTTGTTCCACAGTGATAAAGTGATTCACTCATCATGCCTAGTGCCTACAAGCCAGTGGGGGTTAGGGTTATGATCTGGGGTTGGTCAGATTCAGCAACATTATGTGCCCAAAGAACGTGGTCAGCTGACTACCTGAATGTACTGAATGAACAGGTCTTTCCATCAATGGAATGTTTCTTCCCTGATGACATGGGCATGTTTCAAGATGACTTTGCCAGGATTCATGGGGCTTATATTGAGAATGAGCGGTTCAGGGAGCATGAGACATCATTTTCACATATGGACTGGCCTCCACAGGGTCCAGACCTCAGCCCCTCTGAGAATCTTTGGGATGAGCTGGAGAAGACTTTCCACAGCAGTCCGACTCTCCCATCATCAATATAAGATCTTGGCAGAAAATTAATCCAAGGCTAGACAGAAATAAATGCTGTTACATTGCAGAAACTTAACGAAACGATGCCACAGTGAATGAGTGACACAGTCAAAGTTAAGGGTAGTCCAACAAAATATTAGTGTGTGGTGGTGTCCCTTGCCTTCGCCCTAAGTCAGCAGGGATAGACTCCAACCCCTCCACGATCCTAATGAGGATTAAGCGGTGGATAGATAATGGATGGATGGATGGTCATTCACTGCACACAGCCACCAACTGACTGCACACATTTCTCAAAAACAGGACTCTGCTGTCCAAATTTTGGACACTATTCATGGTTTGCACACAGTTTCCAAAACTCTTGCACTCTTTTTGCAAAAGACTAAACATGTTTTTTGCTCATTTGAACACACTTTTTCACTCATAGCACACATTTTTCAAAGAGTGAACACTAGGAAGCAGAATTGGGACACTGTTCCAACACTGCTGTCACAATTAAGACACAACAGGTCAAAACTGAAAACACTTTTACCAATGAACTGCACACTATAAAACCTGCTGGGAAACAGAATTAGCTGTTCAGAATACAATCTGTTGTTAAGGTCAGCAGATGGTAAGGATGGTGCATAAAGTAAATGGTTTCAGGTTTACTGTGATTTACTTTACATGGTATGTAAATGTTGTTTGTCACTTCAGTGACATGTCTATACTGGAACAATACAAGCAGTCAGAAATGTTCTGAGAATACTGTAAAAAATCTAATGTATAATTCTGGTTCACAAGTGCTAGTAAAATTACAGAAAGTGTACATGACTGACTTTTTCTTTGTTTTGTGTGAGTTTGTTCCAGAGAGTTTTTCAGTTGGATTCTGATGACACACATGAATACATCTGGGACAATGTTAGTTTTATAGAGGACTATTGATTTGGGAATAGTTCAATATGAACCTCAAGTTATTGTGGTTTTTCTGCCACCATATTCTCCCTTTCTGAATCCTATAGAAGAATTCCTCTCTACATGGAGGTGGAAGGTATATGAGCGGCAGCCATACTTTGGCAAAATCTCTTGCAATCAATGGTCTTGACATGTGGTGATGTTTCTGTTGATGCATGTCAGGGCTGGATTAGACACATCAGGTCTTTCTTTCCAGAGAAAACATAGCTTGTGATGTTGATGAGGTCCTGTGGCCTGACCAGACTGAAAGAATTGATGCAGACATGGTGTAAATATTTGCATACTGTACTGTGTACAATACAGTGCTGTATTTGTTGTCTAACATTATTTTTATTTTATAATGTACAGTCAAGCACTGCAGTAACCCCTCTGATTCATTTATAGGATGCATTTGTGTTTAAGTTGTCATTTTTGAGGACTGTATCATTTTTTTACACTTCATGTGAAAACACAGTGAGAGAAGAGTGTTTTGTATTTAGCAGTGCAGTGTCCTACTTTGGCTTCATGTGCCTTAATTTTGAAAACAAAGTTCAAATTTTGACAAGAAAGTGCGCTTTTGACACAAGTGTGCAGTGCTTTGTGAATTGTGTTCAAATAAAGAAAATAGTGTGTAGTGTGTTGGGGAATGTGTGCTTTTTTTTCAGGAACAGTGTCCTATCAATAGAGAAAAACTGTATAATGCTAATATATATGTGATATTATAACACAGCAGTCATTGCAAGGATTACAGTCAGTGTCTGTTCTGGCAATCGCTGGTCTTGCTCAGTATGTTTGTCGACCCTGGGTCTCTTTGGTTGTGGACTGGGGGTTGAACATCACAAGTTGCGGCCTTCCTCACTAACATATCCTTCAAACATCATTGTTTCTATTCTCTACATTTCTCAGATGTACTTGCAGCTGGCAAATCTGCGTGGCTGCAGATGGCAGTTTGGCTTGATCTTGTGGTGACCTCATGAGCTGATGTGAATGGCACGGGTGAATTGGGTGGGATCTGGAAGTAAAGATCCTCTTCACACCAGCATGGTACTTTATGAATGAAGTGAGATGGAGTATGTTTCTCTTTTTTCTGCTTACTCTCCACTTCTGAGGTTTTGGGCTTTGATGACCAATTTTCCTGAGAATTGAGAATAGGAAAAGAAACAATGCAGCAAAACATGAACTAAATCTATGAATTTTGCAGGTCAGCAGGAGTTTTTACACTTACAGTCAGTTGTCTGGAAGCTTATTGTGTGTGATTCAGCATAAGATACACAGTGTGAGAAGATAATAAGGGGGCGTCAGTGTGCTAAATAGATAAATGAACATGAGGAGGCTTGATGAATCATAAAGTCAAGGCTGATAAAAACAATGATCAATCAAAGGCACAAGGCATAGCGAGGGAGCAGCGCTGCCACTACACTGATGATGACAAAGCTTATGAACGTGTGCAAATATATAGCAGTTAACACAGCATCTTACCTTTTCCCACTGTGTTCATGAAAGTGTTAAGCCTTTGAAAATATCTGTCTAAACAGTGGATGGACTTGAAGTGTACTTCAGCACTGAAAACCTCCCTGTGACACAATTCCAAATTATGATGCATTTTGAAGAGGGACTCTGCATGTGTTTGCAGTACACTGCTAAAACTGTATCCTCAGTTTTTCTCTTTGATTGCAGTCAATCCCAGTTAGAAAAACCAGATCAGATGAAGGTCCAAACCGATGAAGATCAAGCTTGGTTTAGGCACACTTGGAGTTTACAACATTTCATTATAAATAATCCAAGCAAGGCTGGGAAATATAGTCCCAGGACTCTGGAGTCCTGCAGAGCGGTTTCACAAAGGCATTTTATAGAGTTATCTAGTTGTAGTCTTATTTTTTGCCTACCCCACAGAAAACCTAGTTTAGAAGTAAGATCTGTTTCTGCTGATAAAAATGTGGAAAGCATAGTTGATAATTTGTGATTCTTTTTTTTTTTTTTTTTAGTATTGCTACAATCTTGACTGAATTCTCCCATTAAAATATCTTTGTAATTGTAAAAGTCTTGAATAAGCATACATTTTATGCCAGAGTAAAGGCAGCACAGATGTTTGACGTGTTTGTTTGGTTTAAAAAAAAAAAGAAGTCTTAATTTAACTAAAATTTATTAAAATCTTGATTTTCTTAATACAGTAAAGAGTTAAACAATGTTGTGTAACAAATACACTTCAACATATAACGCAAGCCTGATTATTAATGTTACCTAAGTAGAATTAACTTCAAAACTGAACAAATAAAATCTAGTTTTTAAATTATTATTTTGTGTTATATCAGTGGCTATAGACATTTCCAAAATCTGCAATTGGATTTGCATATTGTGAATATGAGCACTGGTTGTTTTGTATGATCAAGCAGTGATAAGTAGTCCATCCATTTTATCTCTTATCTATACATTGATTTATCCTCTGTAGGGGGGCTGGAGTTTCCTAGCTGACTTACCGTGAAGGCAGGGGACACCCTGGACCACACAGGGAAACAGACAACCAAACTGACAGCCAGACAATTGAGAATCACCAATTAGCCTCAGCATGTTTTTGGACTGTGGGAGGAAGCCTGAGAACCCAGTGAGAACCCAATTCCACGCAGAAAGATCCCAGGCCCAGGCTGGGAAAACACACACAGGCACAGGCAGAACATGCAAACTCCATGCAGAAAGATCCCAGGCCAAGAATCAAACTCAGAACCTTCAAGCTGTGAGGGGCTAATCACTGCATCACCTGACCACCCAGGGTAAGTACTTGTATAGACAATTCAAAGCAGTTAAAATGGAGGCCTTCAACTCATTTTTGCCCCCAGGACTCCCGGCAAGTTAGTCCAGCCCTGTGTCAGAAGTTTTATTTCCACACAAACAGAGTTTAGCCTCATTTATGCAAGTTCATTTCTTTTTCTGTGCCATTTACTGACTAAATAGTGGAATGCACACAAGCACATTCTCGCTAACTGAGCAAATCAAGCAGAACACTGAGCACAAACTGCTGTCTATAGTATGGCTATGACAACGGTACCAGCATGGTGCTCATTCAGTATTATAAAACATCATAAGAACAGTATGAGCACATTATATGTGCATGATAAGTACTGTGATCAGTGCATCGTATCATGGAAACAATAAGTCGGACTGCTGAAGTAGAGCTCTACTCTTTTTAATGAGACACTGTGAAACAACCACTTGAGGTCAGTGTTGTTCTAAGTTAAGAGCCACGTTTCCCCACCTTGTTACGTCAATGTCCTGAATCTAAGGTCAGCAGGTGCAAGCCCTTCCAGTGACCTCAATGAAGAGAGGCCATATGCTGCTTCAGTCTCACAGGAGCCACGACTGGGATGATAACATGATCCTGAGCAATGACAATCTGATGATACCTCAATCAAAAGCTCTGTGAAGCATGGAGCAATGCAAAGGCAATAATTTCTATGCAGCTGAAATACCAGTAAACCAGTAGAAAGTCGTAACTTAGGCATAGAACAGTAGGAAATGCTGTATTATAGAGCTGCTGCAGGGCAGAAATGAATCACACCAAATGGCTCATATCAATTCAGACTTTAGGCCAGATCAATATTTAAAGATTGATTTTGTTTGTATGACTGTCTACAGTGAATGTGAACATGAAAGGAATAAAGCTCTGGGATCAGAATTTAAAACTTGCCATCTGTCATAAGTACGTAATGTATGGGACTGCAATGGATGATTGTTTTTACATTAGATCTGCAGATTATTTTTAGTCTTAATTTGATAATTATTAAGTCAGTTCAACGTTGCAAACACAGTTATAACATATATAACATATCTGGATGTCCCCATATGTCTTATTTTGTCCAACCAACAGTCCAAGATACCAAAATAATAAATAATAATTAATAATGAAATCTACAGTAATGCAATAAAATGCAATAAAAGCCCAACCAGGGACGGGAGTTGCAAATTAGCTCAATGCTACATACTCTATATGTAATGCATCAGCTCTATGTGTTCTATGATAATTGCATGGTCCCTGATCAAATAAATGAATAAAGAAAAAGAAAAGAAAGAATTACACATTTGGACCCTTCAATTAGCCAATGTATTGTGCCTTATATTTAAAAAAAATAAATAAAATAGTTGCAGATTAATACTGAGTTCATGTTGCAGCTACGACAAGCTACTTCTGTCATGGATTCATCTTCTTATCACTTTTTCCATAAGTAAGTTTGACCATTAACTAAGCTGCCCTTCTTCAGCCAGACTTTCCAGCGTGGCACATATCCACTTTAAAAAGATCACTGTGGTAGTGAAAATTTGTATTCATAATAAAGCTAATACGTGTCATTTTAAAAAGTTTTCACCAACAAAGGACCCATGTAGACTACATAAAACTAAAGAAACAATATTGTTCTTTTAGCATGCTGTACCTTTTAGCATTATAAATAAGATACACAGAATTTAAAAATCATGGCGTTGCTTCATTCTAACACAATTTCCTACTTAGCTTAAGTGCTTGCTTGCACTTTAAGGAGAAAAGACTTTTCAGAAGTGATGCGTACAAAACACTGTTTTGGTTAACATTAACCAGAATGTTTGTGAGTAAATTTCAGGGTACTTACTCCGAGTTAGATATTTTTGGCCATGAAACAATACTCTGTGAGTCTCGATACTGATCAATTAAACTCAGAGAAGACAAGTATTTCTCTGCCCTCTCGATGTTCTTGTGTCTCCTCCTCTTAAATATCACCATCTTTAATGTAAAACTTATCAAGAGACATAACAAATCCCCCACATAATTCTATTTCCCAAATGTTCATGAAACTTTATGTTGTGTTCAGTAACTGCTGTTTGTTGTTGTTAAGGTTGAAGCTTTTGGATGGAGAACTGTCTGTAGTGTTTCGGACTTTACCTCAGGTCCTGTGGTACTGTATGGAATTTGCGGTAGTGGTACAACATGTTAGCTGGTGAATTCCAGTGGCTTAAAGAGAGTTGCGTGACATTCTAGGACGCATAGGAATGTACATGCAATGTACCACAAATTCTGTGATACTGTTCCATGGATTTTGTGGTACTGTTATCAGATGTTCCTGTAGTACTCAGATGTATGTGGTATTTTAGGAAGTTTAACACAGCAAAGTATCACAGGTTCTGCGGTATTGTATCACAAGTTTTGTGATGCTTTCCTGTGGTAAATTCCTGTGGTGCAAGACTAGTATGATACTTTAGGCAGTTTACCACAGAAATACACCACAAGTTCTTGGGTACTGAACAACAGGTTTTATAGTGTTGGTACAACATGCTCCTTTGGTACTCAGATTTTCAGGGTATTTTGGCACATTTAGAACAGATCCATCCATCCATTATCTATACACCGCTTAATCCTCTTTAGGGTCGCAGGGGGGGCTGGAGTGTATCCCAACTGACTTAGGGTGAAGGTAGGGGACACCCTGGACAGGTCGCCAGTCTGTCACAAGGCTACATATAGAGACAAGCAATCACACTCACATCCACACCTATGGGCAATTTAGAATCACCTATTAACCTCAGCATGTTTTTGGACTGTGGGAGGAAGACGGAGAACCCGGAGAAAACCCACGCATGCACAGGGAGAACATGCAAACTCCATGCAGGAAGACATGGGAAGTGAACCAGGGATCTTCTAGCTGCAAGGCGACAGCGCTAACCACCAAGCCACTGCACAGCCCTTTACAACAGATATGCTCAGTAATATTTAGACTACGATGTGTATTAAAGTAATTACAATACCCAAAACCTAAGGTAACATTTCTGTGGTATCGACCATTTGTTTCATAAAAGTATCTGCTCCCAACAGTAGGAGCCTGTATTTCAGCATGAACATGCTCATAGCAGGATATATAGACATAAATAGCCACTTCATAGTTGCTCTTCACAGGACTGTGAGGTCTTGGGAGTTGGGTTGGTGAGTTAGCTGACTCGGTGTGCCCCGGGGAGTGAAGAGTCATTGACCCGTGGCCTGTCTTCCTCCAGCAGCGGTGCACCTCGCATATTATCACCCGAGTGAGTCATCAATGGCACGTCAACATCGCTGATGTTCTTCATGCCAATCTTCCTATTGCTTTTTTAATCCCCCTGTGTGCCTCGTTTGAGCGATTGCCTCCCTCCTCTTTTCTTCTTTCTCCCTCGCTCTCTTTTGCTTTATATCGCTCACCCCTTCCTCCCCCCATCCTCTCTTGTATGCTTCCATCACACGCTGCTGAAAAATTTGGAAGTCTGCCAACAGTGTTACACTGCTGCTGCGTGTGAATGTGGCAAGTGCGTGTGAGCGCCTGTACAAGCATGCAATGGAAAATGTGTATGTGCAGATGCAAGACGTGGGGGTGTGTGTTCATCGCTTTTCAGGCCATCGCGTTTTTTATTTATTTTTTGCAAACGTGAATTCAATTGACAACTGAAGGTTGAAATTACTGAGAAAAGCATGTGTATGTGTGTGCATGTGTTTGTATGTGTGTGTGTGTGTGTGTGTGTTTGTGTGTGTCTTACAAATGGATGAATGGGCAGCTAGGCTCACACTTTTAGGGCCCCGTTTGGGGTGTGTGTGTATGCATGTGTGAACAAGTGAGAGTGAATGTGTTGAACGGAGTGAAAGAATGAGAGAAAAAGAGGTACTGGATGGGTGTTGTCTTACAAGCAACAACAGCACATTGCAGAAAGAGGCATTTTCAACCAATTTATTAATCCTTTTAGGCAATGTTCCCTGTTCAGAAATGCAAATTGAATCAATCTGAGTCTGACTTTTAAGACTTTCAAGTGGGATTTAATTAGAAGCTGAGGCGCACAGTTTTAATGAGAGAGGGGGTGGAGAAAGAACGGGAGACAGAGAGGGAGAAAAAGGGGGAGAAGGAAGGGAGGGAGGGGAGGTGGTGTTTTAATGCTATTCCTGTGGGATCGGGGTGAAGGACACACAAACCCAGCGCTGACGGCTTTCTTAAAAGAAGAAATTCTGTCGTTCCATCCGGCCATCTGTCCATCCGTCCTCGCTGCCCTTCACCTTCGACTCGGCTGTTTACGCCCAGGGAGGGGAGGGTGCTCGGGCTCTGTTTGGTGACACTAAACAACGCCCGATCCACTCCAAACCCACACATAGCCCTCAGCAGAAAAATCACCCCACTTCCTCTTCCGCAGTGGTTCTGCAATCTCCATCTCTGAATCCTTTGTCCTTTTGTGCTGCTGTTATTTACTCCGATACCATTTCTCTTTCCTCCTCCTCCTTCTATTCCTCACTGAGATTCTCTAACCCTCCTCATCATCCTCCCATCATTTTCCGAGCCCTAAGCTGACTGAGCCTCCCAAAGCCATCAGGTCTGATTGTCTGATCTCGAGACATCGAGTCCACCGGCTGAAATGAAAAATGAGGATCCCTCTCAGCCTCTATTTTTATTCTGTTTTCATTCTCTCTTTCATTCGTCTCTCCTCAGTCTCCCCCTTTTTCTTTTCCCACCTCTCTTTCACACTCTGTCACGCCTCCCCCTCTCACACACACACCCACACACACATCCACACACACACACACACACACACACACACACACACACACACACACACACACACACACACACACACACACACACACACACACACACACCTCTCTGCTGGCTCTTTCACTCATGCTTTTTCACCTTTTGTGGCCTTCCTCACGCCTGCCAATCTCACCCAATCCCTCTTCTCGTTCCCTTTCATTTGTGCCCTCCATCCTCTGCTGGGTTGACTGGCAGCTGCACTGGCACGGGAATATGTGAAGGTAGCTGAGAAATAACAGGATAAAATGGCATTGGGCTAGGCCTAAATTACAGCCTGCAAGTTACAGTGTACAGGTCTCCTGACTAACTTTTTAGATTTGCTGTACTGGTACGCCAAACTTGTCCTTTTTTGCTGGACCACCACATAATTTAGGTGGACCTTTTCACTGCAGTTATACATTTTGTCACCTTTTTTTGTCTGTTCTTATACATGGTGGTAATTTCTTCAAGCACTATGTAAATGAGTATAAACAGGAATAAAGATGCGGATAAATGTTTGGCTTCTGGCCATCCACCTGTCACCGAGTTTCTTAAGACGGGCTTTTATAACTTCTTAAATTGGAATTCCGATGTCCCGACAGCAACAGCTCTGTTGCCAGCCAGGCTTTGACCGCACGTAATAAATACATGATGTCTGCCTTTTTTATCATATGTCGTTGCTTCCCAATGGCTGAGAATTTAACTGTGGTGATGGATGGAAAACAGTGTTCCCCGTCATGCACCATGGTCATGGAATAATCTTCAAAAACCTCTTCAACCAGAATCATTCATATTCATTAATGAGTTTAAGAGTATCATAAAGAATACAGTGAAGGAGGAATGTCAATGTTTTTTCTTGAGAGGTCACTGTTCTTGAGTAGCTGTCAATCTGTTTTATTGTTTATTCATATCATGTATCTGTTTTATATAATTTTTTACATTTCGTATGGCTGCTACTTTGGCCAGGTCTCCCTTGTAAAAGAGATCTCTAATCTCAATGGGACTTCCTGGTTAAATAAAGGTAAATAATAATAAAATAATTAGGGCTGTCAAAATTAATGCATTAATGCAGATTAATCCATTGTCATGATTAATCTGATTAAAAATTTTAACGCAATTCACGCATTTGCAGTGCAGAATGACTCAAAATCCCTGAAATGTCTCTGGCAATGCATTTCGGGCAGTTTGTCCAAGTAGGCTAACTGTCGCGCATGCACAAATGGGCAGTTGATCCAGTAGTGGCAGAACCAAGCAACTCGAAATGGAAGACGGTAAACACTAGGATCTTACTGATTTATCGATCACCTGATTAAATCAGGGATTATAGCCCTTTTCAAAATAATCATCATCAGCCGGAGTTTTGCCCATTAAACGCTGATATATTCTTAATTTCTCATAAAACAGCAAATGCTGTTAAGTGTCGGAGCCACGCAGAATGATGTCCTTGCGCCTTTTGTCCAATAAATGCAGTCGTATATCTGACTCCATTCAATCCTCAGTCCTCATCGCTGTCTTCTCAGTAACTACAAGAGTAAGCTACAGCCAGGCAAAATTACAGGAGTGGGCTGAGCCGACAGGTAAGTTTGTTGCAACGTTGTGAAATTAACAGTGACTCAACATGTCTCCCGTTTCAGTTAAGAGAAAAAGTTAAAGTTAAAATGATTAACATTACTGTCTATCTTCAGCAACCGTCATGATGTCACTCTTAGTTATACTTTGTCAGAAAATACTGTAACGTGACTCAGGCTGTAACAGCAACTCATTGTGTGTGTTGTTATGGAGTAACATTAGTGTCAGACTATTTGTGACCATTATATATTTAAAATGCAACTCTGTCAAAGATGACATGTTTGACATCTGAGAAAGGCGTCTCTGGTTTTTATTTTGGTTCATAGGAGTCATGACTTCATGGCAAAGAAAATAATGGAGTAGAGAAAATGTGATTTAATAATTAAGGGTATCAGAGGGCTGCATAAATAATGTTTTGCCGGTAACTTCACTCATTATGTTGCT
Source organism: Amphiprion ocellaris (assembly GCF_022539595.1). Classification (NCBI taxonomy): domain Eukaryota; kingdom Metazoa; phylum Chordata; class Actinopteri; family Pomacentridae; genus Amphiprion; species Amphiprion ocellaris. The sequence goes on along the minus strand of NC_072780.1, from coordinate 21,971,362 downwards.
TAAATAATGCTTTGTTGCATGTTTGTATACTTGAAAATTCCTCTCCGTTGCAAAGTTAAACAAATAGTAAAGGAAAAAGTATTGTAAAACAGTAAAATGTTCTGCCTGTACTTCATACATTTGTTGTTGTAAGCATTAAGGGACCAAAAAAGAAGTTATTTTATTCATTATGTATTTTTTATATTAATCAGCCGATTAATCAGTTATCTGAATTTTTTCCAGTCTGGGATTCTAACATGAACCTTTAAAGGTGTTTAAAAAACACCTTAAGTGTCATACATATTGCCGTCTTTCTTGAATCTGTTTGCGCATGCAAAATGAAATGTGATTAATATAGATTAAAAATGAATGATATTTATTCACGATTAATCAAAATTAATCCACATCAACCCTGTGATTAATCTGTTTCGACATTTTTAATGATTTTACTGCACTAAAAATAATGCATAACATATTTGATATACATGCAGAGACTCATGCACTTTAGAGGGGGAAAGTGTAACCCAGGTTGTTTTCTGGAGCATACACACCTGCATTGGTAGACATAGCAGTGCACAGAGAAGCCTCTAGTCTCCTAGTGCTGCAACTCAGACAGGTGTATGATCAAAACAGCAGTTTAGAAGGGGTAAAGTAATGCATTTTAATGTCAGATTTACTAAAGCTGAAACTAAGTGATATTATCAATGTGGGTGGGCTGTTAGGAGACACAAATGTCAGAAGCACCGGTGCAATCGAAATTACAGTGCAAAAAAAATGTATGACACAACACTGAATTTAAAGCCGGCATTTGGTGAGATTTGTTTTGTGTCACAAAATCATGGTAAAATGGCACATCCTTTATTCATAGCATCAGAAGATATCAGATGCTGATGATGTACAGTTAAACACAGTGTGGTCCAGAAGTCTGACGCCACCATTGAAGATGCCTCTTCTTGTATTGGTTTTGACTGTTTTTTGATACAGAATGTGCCATTTCAAATGGTAATAGTAGCCTAAATATTTGAGTGAAAAGCTGATTCTCTGGACACTGTCCATAAGTTTTAGAATATCTTAGTATTTGTCTGCTTTTGCGTTAATGACAGCAGTACTCCCACTGCATGGACTCCACCAATCAAACCTGGTAAACCAGGTTATCACAGCATGATGTGACAACGCTCCTAAGAGCTTCTTGTGATGTCAGGAAAGTTTGTTCTCAGTCTTCAAGTGCCCCATAAATATTTAGTGGAGTTGAGGTCAGGTGGCTGCAGAGGAAAGTCCATGACAGTCAGAACTACTTGGTCTTCTTTTTTTCTTTAAGTCAAAGCTTTGAGGTGTGTTTGGGCGCATCCTGCTGCAGTATGGATCCTTCTCTACAATGATGCAAATCAGTGTTCCCTTCCATTTTCCCTTCAATTCTCCTCTTTTCTATCCTAACCCTTCTTATCCTTATTATATTTTCCAATTAATCTTCTGTATTTTTCTGTAGTGTGGTAAACCTGTGTTTTCTTGATTTCTTGATGATAAATGGCTAACATAGCTTCATGGTCATGTCGGAGGGCCTCTAGCAAAATTTTGCTCAGGGCCTTAAGGAAGTTGGTCCAGTCGTAGAGGTTAACCCAGTCCTAGGTGGACTTTCAAACAAGCAGTGATTTTAGGATGCATGGTGTGTACCTTTGTCTAAATGTAAATTTTAGGTGAACAAGTGTCCAGGCTGTGGTGCCAGAAAATTTCTCTTATTTTCAAATCCTAATTTTGACACATATGATACCAGTTGAACTTCTGACACTTTTTCCATTTGATGTTTACCACTATCACAAAGCTACTTAGTGAGCACAGACACGCTTCTTAAAGGTGAACAATGGCTCCAGGTTGATTTTATTGAACAAGCCTCTGAAGAATCAGTCAAATCCAGTGTCCCGTCAATGTTGCTTCCAATAAGGACTACAGCTCCAGGAAATCTGACCTTTTTTACAAAGCAGTTAACATGTGCAGACTAGTGTTCACCAATCTGTTTCAGTTTGAATCTGAAATATTTCTTCTTCATGTTACATACCAGAATTTAATGTGTTTTTTTAAAAGTGTTGTAACCCTCAAACCTAACAGTTATTTTCAGCTTTATGTGGAAATCTGTCAGATTTTTCTTGTGGTCTCAAACCTTTGGACCCCACTGTATATGTCCACTGATTCATAAGGAGCCTGGTGACTTTGGCACTTCTCATTATCCAACATCTACTAGGTCCAAATACTGAAGATCTTAAAAGTGAACCCATATAATTTAATGATCAGATGTGAATGGAATTTTAAGTGGGAGATTCTGATCAGGATCTTGATATCACATGATCAGCTGGTTTTAAAAGAGAGGACATCTCGCCCTTTTTCACTGTTCCATTTACTTTGTGTAAAGCACCCGTTCCACTGGCACCAAAACAGCCCCAAAGTATAATACTACCACCACCATGCCTGATGGTAGGTTTAGTGTTCTTAGAGTGAATGACCTCACCTCCTCTCCTCCAAACATATTGCTGGTCATTGTGTCTAAACAGCTCAGTTTCTTTTTCATCTGACCACAGAAATTTCTTCCAGAAAGCTTTTTCTTAGTGCATGTGATCTGCAGCAAACATCAGTTGAATTTTAAGGATTCAGGGATATTTATTGTCATTGCAATTCTGCAATGAAACTTTGTTGGCACTTCCAAAAAAACCCCCAAAACAACATAGTATATCAAACAACAAACAGCTGTATAAAATAGGTATTTTTATTTTTTTATATATATATATATATATATATATATATATATATATATATATATATATATATATATATATATATATATATATATATATACATACAGGTAAATAAGTAAAGTAAATAAAGAAGTAAGTAGTAGTTCGATGAGGTGCAATGTCTGCTTTAAAGTGTCTGATGCAAGTAAAATGCCCGGTATGAAATGATTATTGCACATTAAAATGATCATTGTCCATCAGTGAGTCACTGTTTGAGAGCAGGGGGGTGGGTAAGAGTTCCATCTCTGGGTTGTTCATGACTGTGGGCAGGGGAGCGGGAGCGAGGAGATGTTGTGGTGTAATGGAAGCAACAGCTCTGGGGAAGAAGCTGTTCCTCAGCCTGGCAGTCCGTGTTCTGATGGCCCGGTACCTCCTCCCTGACGGCAAGGGGACAAACAGGGGCTGTCCTGGGTGGCTGGCGACCATGCAAATGGCCTATGCACTTCTCTGCATGCGCTTAGTGTACACAGAGTCCAGGTCCAGGAGCTCAGCTCCCACGATTCTCTGTGCCACCTTTACCACCCAGGACAGATCCTGTCTTTTGCTGTGCAGGAACTGTACCACACTGTGCAGCCCTGGCAGAGGATGCTCTCGGTGGTGCTTCTGTAGAAATTTCTGAGCAGTTGTGGAGCCAGACCAGCCTGCTTCAGCTTCCTCAGGAAGAACATCCTCTACCGGGCCTTTTTTCACCAGTCTGGAGGTGTTTAGTGTCCATGTCAGATCCTTGGTAATTTGCATGCCAAGGATTCTGACTGGGTTCACCCTCTCTACCTCTTCTCCACTGATATGGAGTGTGGACTGCATGACTCTCCTGGTCCTCCTGAAGTCTACGATGACTTCCTTTGTTTTGGTGGTGTTGAGGACCTGGTCGTTGTCTGCACACCACCCTACCAGATGTTGGACCTCCTGCCTGTACCAGCTCTTGTTGTTGTCCCTGATAAGGCCCTTTTAAGGTGCCATTTCTAGAGGAAGAGCTTCCTTCTTTCATGACAGACCCTCAGCTAACAGTGTTATAAAACATGCCTGACTGTGGACACTGACACTTTCTTCCAACAGCTTCTATTTTGTTGCACAGCTTCTTTTTGGTGATTCATGGTTGACTGTTGACCATTGTTGACCAACAATTATCTTTCAGCAGCAGGAAAATGCAAGCTATCAGAAGCTATAAGATCATAGCAGTGGCACAGCTGATCCATGCACTTCATACATAAAAACAGCTGTTTGCACAGTTGATTTTGGGATCTGAAGCATCCTTGAAATTACTCCAAGTAACTTTCTTGACTTTTTCGAGTTAATGTTTTGCTTCTTCAAATCTGTACTCGGCTTCTTAGACCTTCCCATTGTTGTGTTTCTGGAAGGGTCTAATGAGTGTATCAGATGGGCCTTATTTGATATTCGCTCTGAGAAATCAGCAGCTGTAGTCAGTTGTTATCACTCTGAAAATTTGATCAATACAACTCAAGTTGCTGTATGCATTTTTTCACCCAGCAGATGTTTTTTTTTATAGAAGATCTATTATATTATATATAATTATCAATCAATCAATCAATCAATCAATCAATCAATCAATCAATCAATCAATCAAAGTTTATTTCTATAGTCCTTTACAACAGCCCAAAGGGTGACCAAAGTGCTTCACCTTGAAAAACAAGAGATAGTTTATATACATTTAAATTCATCCTGCTTTTTTGCTACCATTTTCAGCTAGCCTCAGCATTGGATATTCACATCTCCATGCACAGCACATGCTCCAGTGCTTAAACAGATACTAATTGTTCCTTTCTTTATTATTAGAGGTGTGGAAATGAGCAGATGGCATCAGTCCATCCTTCTCTGTAACTACACAATAATTACAGTGTAAAGGCTGAGAAAAAGAAAACTTTATTGTATAACACACTGCTTAGGTCTAATGTGATGTCCAGTGACAACAGCACTGTAAAAATGTGCATTACGACATTCAAACTATATAAATAATTGTTAGTCCTCCAAATTAAACATTTTTCACACTAATTTTTCATACAGTACCTACAAGAAATGTTCGTCCCCCTTTGATGAGATAAAGCCATTGTGGAAAAAGTTCATATTAAATGTCTTAAAGATTGGAGGTTGCCAGAAGGCATGTGGAAGGCTCTGAAGTCAAGAGGAAGTACATTCTTTGGACTCTTTGGTCTGATGACACTGAAATTGAGCATTTTGGCCATCAGACTATCACTATTCTTGGTGAACACCAAACACTGCATTGATGAAAATACTCAATACTGTGTACAGTACTGAAAATAGCATGTGTGTTGTCCTATTGTCCTGTGTCTAACTGTCTAACTCTAATGTACCTGACAGCACCTGTGACAACGAATATCCCCTTGGGGACAATAAAGGTCTATCTATCTATCTATCTATCTATCTATCTATCTATCTATCTATCTATCTATCTATCTATCTATCTATCTATCTATCTATCTATCTATCTATCTAAATAAAAAGACAAAAATTCCAAGGGAGTTGAATATTTTTAATAGGATATGTGTCATTATTTTTAAATAAATTTTTTTAAAAAAATATATAATAATTATATTGCACCCTGTAATTATTAAAACAGTCCTTAGTAATTAGAAAAGTACTTTGTGTCATTTATCCTCAAGTCCTCTTAACACAAAGTATTTCCCCCTTAATCTTAACCTTGTGTCTGTCTTTACTTACATATAGGTTTCCAGTAAGTAGTGTATTGATACCCTGCATACACTTAACAATTTTTTATATAGTGTTAATTGCAGTGGTCAGTAAAGTAGAAACTCTAATCTAAAGGCACTTCCCTGTGAGGGTTATTTGTGTCGATGAGAAACTATCTCTCAGCTCAGTGTGACCTTGCAAATAATAATTACAGCCCAAGGATCATTCTAATGCCCTACGAAATCAGTAATGCTTTATGGTAATGTTATTATTTCTCTGTAGGAAATACTATGACAAATTTATTTTTGATCTCTTCTAAATATCAACTAAATTATCCCCAAACTAAATCCCAACCTGATCCCTCCTCTTGTTTAGGAGAGAGACAGAAGTTCATAGCTACATGTTGAAGGAAACAAAGGATGCTGTGAATGACTACAAGGTGTTGTGGAAAAATTTACAGTGTTATGAGTAACTTGTTTGAGGGAAAATATGAGTAATTATCCCAGCAGTAATTACATTACCGGGCAACTTCAGCTCATTTTCTTATCTGAGCATTTTCGACCTCATAGAACCATAACAGGGGCTACAAACACATGCAAAACATCTATAAATACTATGAAAACAACCACAAACAGATGCTGAATTACTACAGACAGGAAGAAAATGACCACAAACACACATGACACACACAACAAGCACAGACAGGAACAAAATGCACACAAATGCAAAACAACCGCAAACAAACACAGTCACCACAAACTCAAGCAAAACAGCCACAAGCAAATTCAACATAAACTAGCTGCAAACATAAGCAAAATTACCACAAATACATGCAAAAACACCAAGGAAACAAAACAACCACAACCACGCACAACATGGCCACAAGCAAATGTCAGACAATCACAAAGATATTAAATGCACACAGACAAATGGCACAACGATCATGATCAAATGCAAAACACTCACAACAGAGAGTGACAATAAACAAATGCAAATCAACTACCAAAACTAAATGACCACAAATGGATGCAAAACAACTACAAATAGACGCATCGCAGCAGCAAAATCCTTGAAAACAATCAGTGTCATAAAGCAATTACATACAAAAAACAAGGACAGCCACAAAACAGTCATACACAGAGACGAAACAGGCACAAAAAGACACAAGGTGACCACAAACATACACAAAATAATCATAAACTGTCTGAAAATGACCACAAACAGATGCACAACAACCACAAATACATGCAAAACAACCACAAAAAAAGCGAATAGAAGGCAAATGGAATAAATGCAATACAACTATAAACACAAAATGACCACAGACAAATCCATCTATTGTCTATACACCACTTAATCTTCTTCTTAGGGTCACAGGGGGCTGGAGTCTGTCCCAGCTGACTTAGGGTGAAGGCAGGGGACACCCTGGACAGATCACCAGTCTATCACTGGCCACACAGAGAAACAGACAAGCACACTCACATTCATACCTCTGGACAATTTAGAATTACCAGGAAGCCGGAGCAGAGAAATCCCACTCATGCACAGGGAGAACATGCAAACTCCATGCAGAAAGATCCCTGACTGGGACGCGAACTCGGGATCCTCTAGCTGCAAGGCAACAGTGCTAACCACTGAACCACTGTGCAGCCCCCTACAAACAAATGAAAAAAAAAAACTACCAGATAATGACATTAAATGATGACAAACAGACTCTACGTGAACACATCAGCATAAATCAACCCCACAAAGATACAAAACAACTATAAGTGCACCAACTGTAAAGAAAAAGCTATATGCCTCTGACTTGCTGTTTTGCAGCAGTGCTGGGAGGCCTTTTGTATGTCTGTAATCAGGACCCCATTGTATCATAATCTGTCCATGTCTTTCATGGCCTGTCTTTCTGTCTGTTTCTGTTTGAAAAAAAATGGTGATGGTCTGCAGCTTTAAATGTTGGTGTAAACACTGTTTCAGAGGTTTGTATAGTTTAGTAAAAGTAATATGAGGGTTTTTATTTTACTGATTTTGGGGTTGTCTGCAATGTGATCTAAAAAGACAAGAGGCTTTCGGAAAAGAGGCTGGCTGTCAGCATTAGACGGGTCAAATCGTTGCTCTGTGTTCAGCATGAGGTCATGAAAATGGACAGACCAGTAGAAACTTGAGGCTGTGAGGCGGCTGACAGCCAAGCCAAAGTGTTGTGTGGGGCCCCCAGAAAGCATTACTTCTGTCCTGAGTTGGTGGCGAGGTGAGGCAGGGTGGTAGAATGTGCATGTGTGGAGGGGGGTGAGGCTGCCAGGTGTCAGTGTGGTAGATGAGCTGGTGGTATGTAAGGAGCAAGGTGATGGAGTGTGTGAGGTCCGGCCTATCGCTGTCATTAATAACCCAGACAGGCCTGCCAGCACCTCGGAGCCCTGCTCCCATACATAACCCTCAGAGCAGCCACCAGGGCCCTACCGGCCCCCGAGGAGGCGCATACACATAGCAGCAGCACACTGGCCTGACTACTGATGTTAACATGATAGAGAGGAGTCATGTGTAGTGTAAAGAACAGTGCTACACCTGGAGTGAAGAAATGTCTTAGCAGAAATACAAGAGGTTATGCTCTCGGATATGTGACATTCTTACATATTTTTCCTTCCCATCACCGGATTCATTCACCCGCGACAGACAAAAGAATAAAATATGTGAAGAAGCCTGGCAGAAGTGTCTGCTCTTGTCTTTGCCACAGAGCAACACTTTCTTTACCGCCGGCACATCCATAGTGAGAGTAACTCTTTAAAATCAAGATGCACTACTTACACAACGTTCTATGTCAATTTGCCATTTGTCTCCCTTCAGTCTCTTGACAGTTAAATCTTATTTCACGCATCCACTCTCAGCATTGGAAAGCTTCAAAACCATTCAGGTCTTGCTGAACTTGAATGACCCACCCTTTGGAGTCATAAAAGCCCTTGTTTATGGGGAAAAACAAATATATGGTGGAGAAGATGGGCTTCCAGAAGGGAAAGGATATGAGGAGCTTCTCCATGGTTCCACAGCTCCTACTGATGAGCAAATGAACCCAGGTAGATTTAATTTAGTTTCGACCCCCTGACAGCCCAGGCTTTTTCCTTCTCTGCCTTTGAACATAGCTGAGTCCTTCAATGTATTAATAGGTGGGGGAAGAATGAAAGCAGTGGAAGGAACTGGTTGATGGCAAATGCAAAAGGAACAAGAGTGTAAAGGTGGAGTAACAAGGACAGGAGGGCAGCAGGGGAGTGGCAGCTGGGCCTTGTGCTTGTGGCATCTCTCAGATGAAGATGTAGAGATAAAGTTAGAGATGGATATGAGAGGAGAGAAGAGGGAGAGGCTTTAATGAATTAATGACGGTTCTCACAAGTAGATGCCTCCTCTCTCCGGCTCAGACGCAGTCGATGAAATAATAAATAAACACATGAATAAGTGAAGAGGCCTGGATGAGACGGCACTCCGGAGGGGAAGAATATGGGGGATGGAGGGTGTGGGGGGGCTGGTAAGGCGGATAGGCACACGGTGAGCCTCTCTGGTGATTTGCTCCAACATCAAGCAGCTGGAGGTTACTGAAAAATTTAGCGATGCGCGGGGAGCCGCTGAATGCTAATAGGGCAGACTGACTCCCCCAGCCTTCCACCCCTCCTGCACCGACTCAATCCGGTGTGCTCCGACCACCTTCAGTCTCCGGTGACCTTGCTCGACGGCAAGATCGAGCGACCACCGTGCATGCTAACGAGACACCAGCTTCGGGCTTTGCAGGCTTGCCAGACGCTGCGAGGCGCCAAGAGGGCAAGTAGGGGCATCCAAATGACATGTTAGCATGGCCAGAGCCTGGCCAGAGATGGGCAGGGTGCCACTCATACAGGCCAAAGATGTCTACCAGACTATACTAGGGAGAGAATAAGATTGCACTTCAACAAGAAGCCTGTTAATGAGGAGTGTTGGACTTGAATACAACTTACAAAAGCACACCGAACATGGCTGCTGGACTGCTTCAGACAACAAGGAGTAATAATGAGCAATGAAAAGATGATTGCAGTTATTTTTTGTAGTTGTGCCTGTACAGCTGTAGGGAGTGAAAATGTTATGTTGTGACTACTGTCTTGTATGTGACAAAAGTCTGAACTTTATCAAGCCAGCAGTGAAATGACTACATGGGAAATGACAGAGGACAATATCATGCACCCAAAGACACAACACCGGTTTGCACTGAGCAGAAGGATTCCCTTGAACACCACAAGGACAAAATACTTCATGAAACCAGTTTAGCCAACAGTGCACATAGCTCTGAAACTTGATTCCTCATATTTCACCACTACAACATAAATCAGAAGCTTAGGCATCACAATGTAACAGCAACCCAAGACAAAAATCTCCACTACACAATGTTAATGAGCATAGCTGCTAAACAGTGGTGCGATGCAGTTAAGGACATTTCTTCTAGTACTTTTCACGCTACTTCATACTTTTCTCCACAGCATTAATCTGACAACTATAGTAACTAGTTATTTTACATATAAAGGTTTTACATACAAAACATTTCAAGACTTTATCAAATCGATGCTTTGTTTAATAACTTATGAGTTGAATATTTTACAAAATGTCAATAATGTCTAGATTATAATTTAAAATAGTATATGTTTTATCAGACACCAGATGAAAAAGTAGATATTTTGAGCAGTGTTCTTCAAAACGCTTATTTTACACAAAACACTGCATAGTCTCTTCTGAGTTTGCAAACTTCTACATTAGTCAGCTCTTTTCCACCTCTCTCTCTTATGTGGCACAATAAAACTTAGATTAGATTTATGCTTGATGAGACAATGACTGATGCCAGCTGATCAAGAATTAGTTTCTCTTATGTATCAACACTCTCACGAGCAAGTGTTATCTAACATTGTTCAATCACCATGACACTTGCTTCTCCTTTCTTGCTGATGGCTGTTGTTTCTGCTCAGTCTCGTTTGTTCCTGCTCTCTGTGGCACCCAGCAGGATCATTATTATAGCGCTGTAGTCCTTCATGTCCATGTCAACTTACATTTTTGATCTCTTCAGTGTAACAGCTATTGTTAGGATCCATATTTCTCATTGTTAAACTGGATTTAACTTGGAGCCAGTCTCTCACAGGGCTACATATAGAGACAAACAAGCACATCCACACCTATGGACAATTTAGAGTTACCAATTAACCTCAGCATGTTTTTGGACTGTGGGAGAAAGTCGGAAAAAATCCACATATGCACAGGGAGAACATGGATCTTCTAGCTGCAAAGTGAAGGTGCTGTGCAGCCCTGCTCCAATATTTCAGACATTAATTCACAGAGGGCCTGCTTCAAGTGTCTTCAAGTGTCTCTTTAAAGGGACCAAAAATGAACAAGCTTCAACTTTCACAATCAGCTTAGTTATTTTCATCGAAGTCTTGCTAAACTCTTTAAGGTTCCACTTTCTCAAAAGTGAACACTGTATGTCTTTTCCTTTTTACATCATTGACATGCCATTGGAAGGCTGAAATTAGAGATTTGTCTTCTTTGACACCGGTGATAACATCATTAACAATCTATCTATTTTATGACTAAAGTGAAACTAAGGCAAAATTTAAAAAAAAAAAAAAAAAAAGTAGCCTATGAAAACAAGAAGCATGAGGAAAAGCAATTTTTTTAATCAACAAAGAAATTCTAGTTACAGTAGTAGTTACAATAATTATGGCAGTCAGCCTCTAGATGTTCACTGTGATAAATTACTACATTGTCAAATGATTTAGCTTCTTTTCTCAAGCTAACCTCAGTGGTTGAGAGAGAAAATCAGCTTGATTGGTGTCAGCTGTAAAGCAGGAACCTGTGGCTAATACGGTGCAGCTACTAGGTTCAAATAAACAGAAATCTTTTATGTTTGGAGTCAAAATTACTCCAGCTATATATATATCTACCATAAATGGCTGTATATAAAAGTACTACGCAGGTTTGTATTTCAGAACATCAGCAAGCATCCAAAAATTTGACTACTTTTGTTTTGCATCCAGAGGGTTAAAGGTTTACTCCCTCTGCTCTGTACCTGTTTAGTTTTTGGGCCTCTGGGATTTTGATGGTAATCTGAAAAACAAATTAGCAAACAAACCACCCATTCCATGTAACCCAATAACACACACAGAGCCCGTGTTACGATCTGGACAGTGAGTAAAGCCATCAGACTCTACATTTCTCATGGTCAACTGTAGGAATTGTCAGGTTAACGTCAGTTGTGTGCTTCACTGCAAACTCCAAGTTGTTAACTAAAAAGATCAAACATGCAGAAGACCCTACAGCCTGTTTCCACATCAATGATGCATGACTTAAACAGTTTGTACTCAACAGTATGATATCCATTTGAAACCCATGTAAACTTGATTTAAGTTACACAATTATGTACAGTTCTCTGGCCTTCTCTGTCACAAGTGCAGATACACAATAAAATGTCACAAAGGCCAACTTCCACTGCTGAGGTCATGTGATTTCCTGTCAGCCATGGGGTGCCTCTAGCAGAAGTCTGCCATCTTGCCTGCATCAGGTCCCTCTCCAGGACTGACAGACATAGTAAGCAGTTCCATTTAAACAACTAAAGTTTGTACATAATGAGTGGATTCACTGTGGGGAGTCTGTTATAGTGTCACAGAGCAATAATGCAATGTGTGTGAAAAAGTAAAGACAATCTTTTCCACTAACATTTGGATATGAGAACAACACTTGTAACCATGGTAACTGTACACCACAAATGTTGTAACAACGTCAGCCTCAAAATGCTGAGAAAATATCAGTTATATTTTTTTTTATGGAGCAACACTAACAAAAATCAAAAAACTAAAATTTTAATGAAACATGTTTTTTTTTTGTCATAAGCTAAACTTAATGAAACTCAAATACCAAAACTAACATTGTTTGATACACAACTAGTCTCATTCACCTCCACACTCCCAAACTTTGTACCCCTCTTGGTCGATTCTTATTCTAGTTTTCTGCAGCTAATGACTGGAAATCTCTGCAACAATCCCTAAAACTCGCCTCTTATGTATTGCTCTCTTAGTTTAAAAAATCAGTTACAGTAACATTTCAGGACCACTGCACCTGTTTTTAGCCTTTCTATTTTACAAGTCATTGCGTATTTTTTTTTTTTTTTGTAATATTGTGTCATTTGCTATACATCTAATCTGTTTTTGTTGTTCATCTTGTTTGTTTGCCACCTCTTGGCCAGGTTGTTATTGAAAATGAGAATTAGTTCTCAAATAACTTACCTGGTTAATTAAGGGTTAAATAAATAAATTAGACACAATAAGCAAAGTTTTTCAATTCAAATAAATTTTGGTTGACGACTGAATAGATGAATAGACATATACATGAACTTCAATAGCAAAAATTTTTCATTTATTTTTATCTGTGCATTTTTCATCTTTCTGCTACATTCTCAGATTACTGCAAACTCAAAGTGCAATTATAGCAATTATATTCAATGTTTTCAGACTTTTTGTAACCTCAAGCAGTTTCAATGTCTTGAAAAGTGGTCTATTGTGGCTACACTATTTGCTGGTACCAGGACTGTCATAGCTAATGTATGGTGCATTGCCCCGGAGCATATTTGCATAAAGTAGTTTCATTTATGCAAAAAAAAAAAAATGTCTAAAGTAGCCGTCATTGAACTAAAATGAAGACAGATTCAGCAGGTTATTTCTTGTCTCAAATGCTTTCAGAAACACTTTTTGCTGAACAGTTTTACTAATAAAAGAGAAAGTTTGCGACCGAGCCACCATTTTAGTCCAACATTTCTGCACTGACATCACGCAGTGTGTCCTGTGCATCTTCTTCACGGCTGGCAAACAGACTTTAGGTTCATTACCACCACCTACCGCTGGAGTGTACATCAGTGTGCCAGAAATTAGGGAACTGAGAAAGGTGCGATTAAATGCGTTATTTTTTAAACGTGTTATTTTTTCTGTAATTAACGTGCTAAAGTCCCAGCTCTAAAATAAATATGAAAAAAAACTACTGGTATGCCCCATGCTTGAAAATGATATTAGAGTCAAAAGCTTCAAGCCATTCATGGCAGTATACAGTCTCACCCTTACAAAAATGTTAATTAACTCTAAAACTAACCCTGTGGTTTAAATTAAACCTGATGTACGGCTAGCTTAACTGAGGATTGTTTTCACCATGTTACAAACCTGATTTAACAGCGGTTTACCTTTCACCAGCTGTAGTTTAACTGAGGTTTAACTTCAGTCTATTATTCATCATCACTTTTATTGTCAAATCAAGTCACATCGCAGTTTTACTCTAAGTAAATTCTAAACATTTGACAGATTATTTGTACTGAAAAGGGGTTGAAAGAGAACAAAGTGGCAAATGTACTGTGATGTGAAGTGACTTAAACATTAAATACAAACATGTTTCTTAGATAAGGTTTTCATTTAAACCCAAACAGACCCAAATAAGATAATTTCTTGCTTGTATTTTATTTTATTTGTCTAACCAAATCACAAAAACCAGTGTTGCATCGACTCATCCTGATCACTGTCAACCATTACATCACTCGCAATGTTTTCAACTACACAAAAATGTTAAAAATCTGATAGTATAGGACACACTAATGGACAGAGAATGATATATTTTAGATACTGGCCTTTAATTTCTGCTATTAGAGAAAAATGTGACCCTATCTAAGTACAAGAGACACATTTTTGAAAATCCCATTTACATCACAGAATCTGATGGGTTACATAACTCAGTGTAAGACCAGTCCTGCCATTAACTAAACACACTGGCTCTCACATTAAAAAAAAATTAAACAACACCATGAGAACAGAAGAGAAATGATGGATGATTATTTGAAGAGAAGTTGTGACTAGTGCTTCATATGTGGTAAAAATCTGAAAATGATCAAGTTAGCAGTGAAATGATTACAGGTGAAATGACTGCAGATGACGATGTCATGTAAGCTTCAATCCACTGAGCAATGTTGCACTGAGCAGAAGGATTCCCCTGAACACCACAAGGACAAAATACTTCATGAAACCAATTCGACCAACAATGCACATAACTCTAAACCTTAAGCCCTCATATTTCACCACTACAACATAAATCAGAAGCTTGGGAATCACAATGTAACAGCAACCCAAGACAAAAATCTCCACTACAACAATGTTAATGAGCATAGCTGGTAAACAGTGGTGCAATGCAGCTAAGGACATTTCTTCTAGTACTTTTCATGCTGCTTTGTACTTTTACCTCATTACATTTCAGAGGGAAATGTTATTCCACAACATTTATGTGACAGCTTTGTTACTACTTCATTTACACATTAAGGTTTTACCAAAAGAAAACACATCAAGACTTTGACAAATTGATGTTTTGTTAAAGATTAAACTATCCAAAATTACCCAAAAAAATCACTGGCAACTACTTCGATAATCAGTCATTTATTCTGCTAAATTGCGGAGGAAGTTTTCCAAGACTTCTTTCCATTACCTGTACACCGCTTAATCCTCTGTAGGGTTGCAGGGGTGCTGGAGTCCATCCCAGCTGACTTAGGGTGAAGGCAGGGGACACCCTGGACAGGTCACCAGTCTATCACTTGGCTGCACATAGAGACAAACAGTCACTCTCACATTCACACCCACAGACAAATTAGAAGCACCAATTAGCCTCAGTATGTTTTTGGACTGTTGGAAAAAGCTGGAGTACCCAGTGAGAACCCAACTCCACACAGAAAGATCCCAGGTCCAGACTGACGGCAGGTCATTTCACCTGAAGAAAACTCCTCCTGCATCCACGTATATGTTTGGTTGTTATGTTATTAGATGACTTCTGATGCTTCAGCTATATCTGATCATAGGCTATGGCGTCAGTCATTGGTTTGAGACTACCGGGTTGAAGTTTCTAATCTGGTATTTTGGCCACCACCATCTCACTGTAATGAAGGTAACAAGTGAGGGGAGGATCTGATTTAGACTTTGAGGACACTATGCACACAAGTATGGTAGAAAATTAGCAAGTTAGTCCTGTCCTAAAACATACACTGCTTTATTATGTATTTTCTTTTAAATGGGACCTTAATTTACAAAATGAACATCATGTTATACTTGAAAAGTCTTGAAATTAGCAAATGAGATCATAAACGCAGTAGGAAAAGGTTACCTGAGGTAAAGGATCAAGAAAGATTATTTTCTCATCAGACTTCTTATTGCGACAAGAAGAGCCGTCCCCTGCTGGCTGGTTGAAAGAATGCAGGTTGAAGGCACTTCCATGCTGGCTTTACTTTTCAGAACATCAAATGTCCATCTTTTATTGAAAATGTTTGATCTGAGTGATGAAGATTTGAAAAGTCCAAACTGACACACAGGAAGTGGGGGGATCTATTTAGAGGGATATCTGACTATCATATTGTGTAGATCACAGAAGGGAGATTTTCATTGGTTTCAGGAAGCATACTTTCTTTTGTACCATAGACAACCCTGTTTGTTAATATTTCTATATTAGGACAACGAGAATAATGATTACAACTTGTTTACATTGTTTTACACAGGAATGTTGCATTGAATAGTTGAATTTATTATGAATTTACTATGGTTTTCCTCTTACAAAAACAAAAAAGATGTCCCCAAAATCCCTCCCGATTGAATGAAAGGTTGTCAAGCTGTACCAGTTCATGTTATGGGTTTTTCATTTGAAAATGTCTATTAATTTCACAAGACCTTGGAAAATCCTGACCGTGAAATTTAGAAATTCAGCCCTCAAAATTCATCACATTTTGTACTCTACACTTGGTCATTTTTGCAGTTCCCTCAGTCACTTATATTTCAGTGGATTGCAGTGATTTTTTGGGGGGATTTTTTTTTTTTTTTGGAGTACCTATAACCCTGAGAACAATTAACATAAAGTATCATTCTTATCTTTTTGACAGGAGCAATTTTTTTTATTGTAAATGCAGAATCAAGTTATTATTGAGAGTATGACAGTTCGAGATCTTGTCCAAACTGAGTCAGTATGTCTGGTTTGTTCACATTTTAGGTAGCAATTTTCACAAGACCAGCCTTATCTTTTGCCATCTTTCATGAAGAATCCAACAACACTTCCACACACTGCTTTCAAGGGCTTTGTTTCTGTGACTATCTGAATTGAACATCTGTGCTCATTATTTTCCTCCTCCACTTTTAGTTAGTAGCTTTGTTTACTGACAAGAGGACGTAGCAATAGGTTAAACTTATAATACATCTTAAAAACAACTGAAAAGTAAAAAGCTACTTTGTGAGACTGTAAATATGGAATTTGAACAGGACATTACAATTTGAACATTCGGGCTTCATAAACATTTTTGCCAATGACCTTGACCTTAAAGCAGTTTTGCTGTACATGTACAATATAGTTACAAAACTACAATGACTACCCAGTACTTTACATATACATGGGCAGTAGGCAGAATGTTATTACATCAAAATCCACTGGAAGACTGAGCAGAAGAGTGCTGACATTATACTGATTATACTTTTAATTTCTGAGGAAACTTTGATTTTATTTTGTTTTCTAATTAAAGGCACTTCCCACCATTGTACAATTTTGTATTTATGTTTTCCCCTTTCCAATAAAGTCAGGTGTAAGTTTTGTAAGGACTTCATCTCACTATGTGGAGTGTTTTGAGATTACACATGTTGTGAATTTTATGTACACTACTGTTCAAAAGTCTGCGGTCACCCTGACAATTTCATGTTTTCCATGAAAACTCACACTTTTATTCACATGCTAACATAATTGCACAAGGGTTTTCTAATCATCAATTAGACTTTCAACACCATTAGCTAACACAATGTAGCATTAGAACACAGGAGTGATGGTTGCTGGAAATGTTCCTCTGTATCCCTTTGTAGATATTCCATTAAATATCTGTTGTTTCCGGCTAGAATAGTCATTTACCACATCAACAATATCTAGACTGCATTTCTGATCAATTTAATGTTATCTTCACTGAAAAAACTGCTTTCTCTCAAAAATAAGGACATTTCTAAATGACCTCAAATGTTTGAATGGTGGTGAATATAAAATTATAAAATTAAATTGAATTTAACTTGATCAGTGGATTTTATGAGAAAATATTCTTGTAAAAAGTCAATACATTTGTAACAATGATAAAACATTGCCTGGTAAAAATGAGAACAAACTCATTTGGTTCATAAGATCCAAGATGTAAACATGATGAATACACAGTCGATCAATACTTGGTTGGTCTTTACGGTATGTTGTGGGATGAATGTCAGTCCAGGCACAGACTAAAGGGTGTAAAATATACACGGACCATGTTTAGAACTAATCTTCACCTAACTTTTAAATTCCTTGACTTTTACAGGTTTTCCATGACTGCACAAAAGCAAAATATTAATATTTTTGCTCTTTTGAAATAAAAAGTAACGGCTTTATTTCCTTCAGCAAACATTTCTCAAAGCTCCCCAAAGACAATTAGGAATCAGTACAAGCATGAAGGACCATTTCTGAACAAACCCCTTCTATTGAGAGTGGAGCATTATTGAAGGGTAAGCAACCGTTACGAAGCATTAATGTGTTTGAGCCAGTAAGCCCTCATCAGAGCAAGTGAAAAGCTGATGACCCTTTGTGACAGCTGTGTCTCCTACAATGAACCTTCTGCAGTGTTAGTAATCTGTCATTTTCGCTCTTATTTGCAGAATATGAGGTCGCTTACTCTTTTTTGATGAAATGAAGAATTGATTTTGAGCAAATGTAGTCTTGGTGATTTTTATAAGGGAGAGAGAAAGAGACTGGTCAGAGAATTTCTTTTTTTGAGCTCTCCTCATCTGACAATAATCTACCCTGTTGCTGAATCAAGACACACATATCTTGTTGTTCTGTAGAAGAACTTCTACAGTCAAATGAAAGGAGATGAAATGACTTTAGCAATTCAGTTTCTGAAGGCAGGTGAAGTGTTTCTTCAGGCGACTCTGACCCAAATATCCTCATCCCCAGCAGTGTTCCTTTAGGCCTCCAGGCCTGCATGGCCCCCTGGTTTCTGTCCCCTAGCTGGGATGCTGACAGACTGGATAGGAGGCTCGGGGCGCCGCTGAGGAGCCCCGGTGACATGATTTACGGGCAGTGCTGCTGGGGTTGCCGGGCGACGTCTAGCTGCGGTCCCCCGCCACTATAATCGGAGCTCCACGTCCGGCTCCGAGGAGTCTGCCCAGGCTCACATCACATCCACCCCTCTTACTCCTCCTCCTCCTCACCCTCTCCCCTCCCCTGCCCTGCTGGCCCAACTCAACAACACACTCCCTCTCGCCTCCCTTCTTCTTCTTCTTCTTCTTCTGCTCTACCACCGAGGCATTGTGAAGCAGAGGAAGGGAGGGAAAGCAGAGAGGATTGCAACAATAGTAGCTGTGAGATGAGGGCCACTCCTTTGAGGTGAAGACATTTCGATGCACATACAAACGCACACAAAAGCCTGCACTCAAGCACACATGTGCACGCAGAGACAGATACGCATGGAAAATATAAAACAAAGAGTAGCAGGAACGCAATGGCGCTGTGTTGTCTTGCCTTCCACTGCGGTGTGGATTTATTGGCTTCTATGTGGCGTGCCGATCCATCCCTCTTGTAAAAGTGCATTGTCTGGGCTCCTCGGAGCAGCAGCTCCAGTGTTCTGGCTCTCTGTGTCTGAGCCTCAACACCTCCACTGCTTTCCTCTCCACCCTCTATAATCAGCGGAGAGCGTTGGGAGTGACTTGGAGCCTGGCTGGCTGGCTCGGCCTGCTCCAGATTGCTGGCTGCGAGCGAGGTCATCTGTCCAGAACACTGCGAGTCTCCAGGGAGGGAGAGGGATGCAAGGAGCTATTCACAGCCTAATGGAGGATAAGGAACACCCTGTTATAAAGTAGCGTTGGGCAAGGTTTCCCTATAAAAATTACTCAATTAACTTTATCAAAAGTTCTCAAATTTATTGCATTTTGGAAATCCCTTATATTTACTTTTTTGGGGGTTGTTTCACTGTTTCTTTGTTTTTCATGGAAGCCACATTGATACCCAACAGCACAGCCCCTTCGAATTTGAGACATCAAGGCAATTTTAGGTGTCTGGAAATGCCTCAAAGTTACTTAGCTTAGGCTGAGACTGGCTTTATTAATCCCCAGAGGGAAATTCTGTTGCTGGAAACTGGAATACATTTTGTTGAAAATTAAAATAAGAAAGAATAAAGTAAACTGTCCAATTCATCCTTTGTCAGACTCCTTTGTTTCTCTCCATCTGGGGTATTCATTTTTGTTGTGTGTGTGATACATCTTAGCTACCATGAGACCCTGGAATAGCTCAAGTAAGAACATTATAATAGTTGGCAGTGTTGTCAGACTGGTTACCTCAATATGAATTTGGTGGCAGTTGTTAATGTATTTCGTAATTCCCAAAAATTCAAAGCTGTGAAAATATTAGATCCCCTCCTGGATTCTGCCATTTTGCGCATACTAAATTGTGCCACATCTTCAAACCAATACCTTAAAAGGTAATCTAATTAACGCAAAACACAACCTTAAAATGGCAATAGTACGTACTGAAGCAAACCAGTTATCTTATACCAACTGGGCCTGTTGATAACCAATTGTAGCCACATTGCTGCCTGCCCTGTTCAGTTATGTCACTACTTAAACAGACAATTTTCAAATGCATGAATGTGTCTTCAAGGTCTCATAAATGGTATACTGTGTCAAATTCATAAGAGATTCCACAAAAGGTGCAGGAGAAGAAGTGAAATCCACAGATGCACTGTAAGAAACGAATAGAAAAGACCTGAAACAATAGTGAAATTTCCCAGAAATGGTCAGTGTTCATGGCTCCACTATCGTAAAGACACTAAAAGAAAATGGCTTTCATGGCAGAGTGGTGAGGTGCAAATCACTGCTAACCCCATAAGCCTCATTTGAATTTTACCACCAAAATAAATGACAAATTAGCGGATTCAGAATTATGACATGAAGCCAAAATTGCCTAGTAAAGTCACTGTCTGCCTCTTTCAAGGACATAGCTGCCATGTTTATGCAAACATTACCTTGGAAGTGGATGAAACTTCTGACAATCTATACATGCAATGTTTTCTGATCATTTGCACCTCATGGCCTGTTTTTAGAATGTTTCAAGAACAACCTAGTGTGGGACTGTGGTGCAAGGTTTTTACTTCTTTCGTCATCAGTGGACAGTCAATGACACAGACGTTTGCATGGCCACAGCTCTACTCACCCACCACCTGTTTGCTAATTTTTGAATTAGCTGGGAGTTTGGAAAAATACAGCACTTACAGGAAGTCATTTTAATAACTAGATTGGACATGTACTAGAGATATTTGAAATTCAATTGTTTCATCATGCTGAGCTTCTAAACCACTCTCAGGTAACATATGGGTGACATCATGGAGGGTTTGTCCATTTTTACATAGTCTATGATAGAAACATCTACAGCACAGGACCCAGAACACATCCAAACACTGCAGCTCAGATATTTGTTGTGTCTTACTTTCTTGGTAATGGTAGTTTTCTGGAATTCATGTTTCTCTGTTTGTCTGTCTATCTGTCTGTCTGTCTGTTAGCAAAATTACTCAAAAACACATGGAATGAAATTTTCAGGGAAGGTCAGAAATGACACAAGGACCAAGTGGTTAGATTTTGGCAGTGATGTGGCTTATAGTCTGGATCCACAGATTTGTGAAAGATTTTTGTATCATTGTGAGATAGTGGCACGACGTCACTGTAACTATGACTACAAGTGAACACTACGTCAGCTGCCTGCTGATGATCACATGATTGTGATCCCTCTAAAAATCAGCCACTGTGGACTTATCGGGATTTATCCGTTGGAAATGATACAAGGAACAGTTGATTAAATTGTGGGGGTGTTTCCAAGTCCCATTGATTCCCTCCGCCCGCTACATATTTAGGTCACCCAATTCGGTATCCGTACATAACGTACACATGCATAACACATGCCTGTGCCCAGCGCAAGGTAATTTTTTTTATTAAAGATTTCATCTGTCGGAGATCATATAATGACTGAACAGCCTTGGCGGAGCACTGCGCTCTCTAAGTGCTTTTCTTGTTAGCTTAGTTATCTGATAGGTCAATAGGCCAGTAATAGGTCAAGTCTAAAGGGTACTCTCTGCTGAACCACAAAACAAACTACTTTAAATGTTCTGTTATGCTTATAGGCATAATTTAACAAACAAACAAACAATTAAAAACAGGTGATAACATTTCAAATACCAAATATTTCCCCACATTTGATTGTAATACTTGGGTAAATAAAGGTTTTCTTGTATTCTTGTGCTTTATTTCTTTTAAAATTTTACAACTTTCACATATTAAAGCAACTGTTTAGAAATCAATTAATTCGCAAGGATTATTAAGATAATTCAGATTTTGAAATAAAAAGTGACAGTCCGACTCCAATATAATGAAATTTATCTAATACATTTTATTAATGCTATTTATGGTGTAAATATAGCTTTACTCTGACACTAACCATCTTTCTTGTCAACTGAAGCAGTGACTCCAAACCTTTTAAGTGCATAGCTGGAAGGAAAGTCCGAAAAGTGTGTTCAGCTT
Source organism: Amphiprion ocellaris (assembly GCF_022539595.1). NCBI lineage: Eukaryota > Metazoa > Chordata > Actinopteri > Pomacentridae > Amphiprion > Amphiprion ocellaris. The sequence continues at coordinate 21,949,314 of NC_072780.1, read as the reverse complement.
CAGGCAGCGCTCAAAATACATTGCAGTGGACATGAGTGAAAATATTAAGACAAGTAAAAACTGTGAAAATGCCAATATCCATCACATGACATATCAGTCTGTGTTTTATATTCAGCCCCAGTAGACGGCGACTGGCAGGTTCTTCCATATTTTAATGAGATCAGGGCCAGTATTGGCTAACCCATATATCGGTCTAACCCCCGTTAGGCCATCTATTCATCAGACGGGCCTGCATTTTCTCGAGCTGAGCCTGTGAAGCAGCCAGAGAGGCTGGTAGGACTGTGATCTACCATGCACAAAAAACACCAGGCAGAGGAATGGGAAGGGAGAGGAGAGGGGAGAAAAGAGGAGCTGTGTCAGAGATGTCTGCACTGAGGCCTTCAACACTGTCAACAACACAGAGCTCTGATGGAACCAGGCCGACTGCAGCTGCTGACTGTGTGTGTGTGTGTGTGTGTGTGTGTGTGTGTGTGTGTGTGTGTGTGTGTGTGTGTGTGTGTGTGTGTGTGTGTGTGTGTGTGTGTGTGTGAGAAAGCAAAAGAAGCACAGAAAGACATTTTTTTTTAAACTTTTGAAAGAAGGTTTGTCACCATAGAGCCTCTCATCACTTTTCAAAGGAGAACAGACGCTTCTCTGAGAATATAAAACCCGCTTCTCTGCGTTTTCTGAGCTTTATCAAACTAGAAAGAAACCCCCAACTACCCCCTTTATTTGGTTCCGCTTTATCATCAATCATCTCTTTCTCACACATACACACATGCATACATACACATACTTAAAATGTGTTGGGAGCCCAAAGTGTTGAGGTAATGACTTACACATGTCCCTATTAAGGATCTGGCACATGGTGGGGAACTTTCCCACTCATCCATAATTGATATTAATCCCTGCTCTTTGGAGTGGCTCAGGGGAATGGTTGGAGGAGACGTTAATGCACATACAATGGCACAGTCCAAGACCTTGTAAAAAATTTGTAAAAGAAATAGCCTTTGCACAAAAAAAGGCTGGAATAAATGAGATTAAGCCCTGCTACAAAGAGAAAGGATAAGACTAAATGACACAAGAGAAATACATGATGAAAAGAATGGAAAATTCCTCTATATGTGAATGGAAAAGTTGATTAGAGCAAACAGATGAAGAATGCACTGCACAAATCTATTTAGTATACTTTTTGTTACCATGCAGGACCAAAGAATGGCTCTGAATCCTGCTAAAAGCACAATAGTGAGTCTCAGTCGATTACTAGTAGATCTGCAAAACTACAGATTTAGGGAAAGAAATAATTTAATATTGTCAAAAACTTGAATGAGACCAGTTTCCATAAAATAAAACACCACAGGAGATGGTGTAATGGAAAAAAAAACATAATGGAGGATTAAAGCAAATAGGAAGCAGGTCATCACTAAACATTTTGTCATAAACTGGAAATGTAATGTAAAAATAATGCAATCCGTAATAATTGACAGTGTTTTCCACTAACCAATTAACAGCAAGTGAAAAATCTGCCCAGTGTCATTTCAAATAAACATGGAGTCTGTGATAGCAGTTGCTAGGAGCAGGTAATTTTAATTTTTTCATGATAGTTGATGAAATATGCAGACTTCAATTATTTCTGTAGTTCACTTCATAAAAACCTTTATAACTAGCAATTATATAATTATGATGAGAGCAGAGGCAGAAGTTGTGCAATGTTAGTACAAAGCCACAAACTCTACAGAACGAGAATATTGGGGTGGATGGATGAATCAACAAAATACAAAGATCCCATAACCTTTATGGAGTAGTACAGTAGAAACGACTTCAGCCCTGTGTAAAATCACTTGACTCAATAATTGCGTTGTTTCAAAGTTGACAAGTATTGTCCTCTTATGAAGAATCAAAAACAAATACCTTCAAAAAGTTGTATTGAAAACAGGCCCCAAGGTAGAAGCTCAACAAACACAAATGAGATGATTTATGATCAATGAAATAAACATGAGTACACAGGTGATTTCTAATTAGTCCAAAAAGAATCAGAAAATGGCCTGTGAACACCTTAACTTTCTCAGTTTTGGACCTATGAGCTGTGTCTAATTGCATGTCTGTATCACGGCCACTAATCAGAGCTGCAGTGGGCTTCCTATGACAACCACAAAGACAGTGCACTATTTATACAGTCTGGCTATCAAAAACTGATTGCAAGTGATTCAGACTTGGCCAAGGGACATAAATGAAAATCAGAATTTCTGTGACAGCTCAGAAAATGTGACAGCTAGCATGTGTTGTACAAACCTGGCCAAATTATAGAGTGAATGTATAATCCTGGGCTGCACAGTTAGCACTTTCACCTTGCAGCTATAAGATCTCTGGCTCACGTCACCGCATTCCCAGGATCTTTCTACGTGGAGTTTGCATGTTCTCCCTGTGCGTACGTGGGTTTTCTCTGGGTACTCTGGCTTCCTCCCACAGTTCAAAAATATGCTCAGGTTAATTGGTAACTCTAAATTATCCGAAGGTGTGAATGTGAGTGCGATTGTTTGTCTCTCTGTCTAGCCCTGTGATAGACTGGTGACTTGTCCAAAACCTACACTGACATCACACAGCTTCCTCAGTTACTGCCATCATATTTACAAGGTACACATTTTAACGTTGTGCCTATAAAAGTATTCACCCCACTTTGACGTTTTCCCTTTTTATCGCATTTTACTATTGAATTAAGGTCAATTCCATTTTTTTTCTACAATTCCCCAAAAACTTTTTCATGTCAAATGGAAAATAGATTACAAAATAATGTCAATTAATTAAAAATAGAACATGCAAAATAAGTGACTGCATAAATATTCTCCCTCTTTTACAGTGACTCACCAAATAAACACAGGTGCAGCTAATTGATGGTGCACACCATTAGTAAAATGGAGATCATCTTATTGAAGCAAATCAGACTCATCAGATTCTGAATTTTAAAAGCTGCTGAATTTCTTACTTTGAATTTTTTTTGCATCAAAATTACATATGTGAATTTTTTATGCCTGAATTTAGCTCATCAAAATTCTAAAAACCAGTTAAAAATTCAATGTCTTCAAAATTCGCCATCAAAAAAATTTGATGTGTTCAAAATTCACCATCAAAAAATTCAATGTTCAAAATTCATCATCAAAAAATTCAGTGTTCAAAATTCGCCATCAAAAAATTCAATGTTAAAAAATTCGCTGTCAAAAAATTCGCTGTTCATATCCGGGGGACTCAGGCGTAAACAATCGATCCTGGCCAAAATCGAACCAACGCCCAGCCAATCACGTGGCGCTCCTCCGGTCATGTGACGCAGACGGTTCACCTCACAATACCGGGGTCAACCACGGCTACCAGCATGAACGACGGCGCTTCAGTGAGTGTATTAATCCTTTTTGTCCTGTATGTGGTTTGTTTTTGTCAGAGCCAGTAAGCTGTAATGCATGCCGTTAGCTGCGCTAGCACAGCGTTAGCAGCGCTAATACAGCGCTTGCACAGCGTTAGCCGCGCTAATACAACGCTAGCACAGCGCTAGCACAGCGTTAGCCGCGCTAATACAGCGCTAGCCGCGCTAATACAGCGCTAGCCGCGCTAGCCGCGCTAATACAGCGCTAGCCGCGCTAGCACAGCGTTAGCCGCGCTAGCACAGTAATAAGGTCACACAGACAGCACGTTCTGCAGCTGGGTAGTTGAGTAACAATTTTATAAACGCACAAATGGGCGGAAGTGTGATTTATGCGCCCGAAAATGCAGTTAAGTCACAGAGCAGTGTAAAGAAACTGGTCACCTAGCAAACTGAATTAGTCTAGGGAACACTTTGTTTATTATGTGTGTTTTCTGCTCAAGTTAATGTCCTGGTTTGATTCATTTTAAATTACACCTGATCTTGAAAGGTTTTAAACTGTGCAGTCAAAGTAGTTACAACTGTGAGCGAATAGCTTGAAATGAACTGCCCTAGACTGCTCAGTCACAGAGCAGTAGTGTTGCCACCTTTCAGAAATGAAAATAAAGGACGCCCACCACGGCTCCTTGGGGCCACAGTTCAGTAAAATCGGAAAGATATTCACAGATTCAGAATTCCACCATCAATAACTCATTATAAACGATGCCTCTTTTCCATCGTTGTAAGGTAGACAATGTGCTACAAGCCTAGTTTTATCAACAGTAGCTGTCTTTCAAGCGGCAGAAATAACATTGGTGTCAACAGGAGCCAGTTGAAGGCTGCAGCGATTCTGGTAACACTACAGTGTATCAGAGAGAAGCTATTGAATATTTGTGTCTCTCTTTGCTGTTGCAGCAGTTTTGCAATTTGCAGATGGTCCCTGTTCACTCCATAGACATCAATGTTATTCGTGCAGCTTGAAAGACAGCTACTGTTGATAAAACTGGGCTTGTAGCATATTGTCTACCTTACAACGATAGGAAAGAGGCATCGTTTATGTTTTGACCAGTGTTGCCAACTCCTCAGTAAGGAAGGTAGCTATTGGCTGTCCTAAAAGTCGCGAGAAGTCGCTAAATGATGTCATCGCCTAATTGGCATAATTTCCCGTTTGCATGTAATTGTAATCAACGTTGTAGGAGAGACAAAAAGTGAGTTTAAAATACCCAAAATATGTTTCTGAACTAGAGGCTAAATGCAGTGATTTATTTTAGTGTGACAGTGCATAAACATTTTCATTTCCATCCCGCTCTGTAAGCAGGACGGGATCTGCAGAGACTTTGATTCATCTGCCGTCTGGACATGGAGTGATGTGGGTCTCCTCTAATCAGACAGTGGGATGCTGCAGGTCACTAGACTGACCTCCTGTGCTTTGGAAGGGGAGGAGCTCACAGCGCCACCTGCTGCTTGCTGAGGACAGTAACTGCAGAACGATCCGAGCTTTCATGTCAGACAGGGGCGGATCTAGATTAATTTTAGTGGGGGGCGGGGGGCACAGGGGGGTACAACAGATATTTTGCAGGGGGTTGTAAGAAAAAATTAAAGCTGCTACCGACCTCTCGCTTTTACAAAGTTTTTTTTCATGGTTTTTTTTTTTGGCTCTTTAACCCAATAGGAAAGCTGTATATGACCTTTTCATTTTGGACTGTTAACATTCAAATTATGATGAACTTGTTTCCTTGTTTATGTGAATTACAACATCATTAGCTGCAACATCTGCCTGTTCTGTAAAACTGGTAGCCCAACGACAGCATCCTGAGGGCAATTAAGTGACAACTATTGTGCAAGAACAGCACTATTACAACCCTGTCAATTTCCACTTCTTAAAATGTTTACTGCCAATTGTCACACATAAAACAAGAAGTAATATTCTGTACTAATACTTCTGTACCACCCAATACACAGTGAATAAATATTATCTGAAAGTCAGGTTATTGTTGTTTATCAGCACAATACAAAAAGATTCATGTTAGACATATTCCAGTTAAGACTCTAGAATATCATGATTTATGTAAATTTACCTCAATAATATGAATGTTCAGGTTAAGATTGTACAGTGATATTTATTATGTAAGTTTAACTGATTAAAGTTTATGACTGCACTACAATATTATTTATTATTTAGATTTACATCATTATTATAATATTTAGGGTCAGACCCTACAGTATTGAGATTAAGAAATCAAATATTCTATAAAATGTAAATATACTGAACTCATTTGGATATATTTAAGTGAGACTCTACAATATTATTTGACACAAATCTATCTAAATCAACATTTTAATCATTTTTACTCCAAACATTTACTGGACTGATTTAAATATTAAAATCACTTCTTTCTAATCCTCTGCTGTACGTTCAAACCTGAGGCCTTAAATAGAAACACACAAGTATCTGTTTGAAGGAACTTCTGCAGAGTCCTGGTTCCAGAACATGATGATAGAATTATAGACAAACTTTAACAAAACCTGCCTGAGAGTTTACAGGTTTTTATGTTAGATTTCTTCAGTAATTTAATGAGAATTATCAGCAATAATCAAGTGTTCATTTGATGAACTTCATTTCCTAAAACATCCAGAATTGGAGCTCATATCTTTGGCAGCTGTAAAGTTTCTGCTCCTTCAAAGTTCACAACACAATGAATGAATTCCTAAAACACTCTCAATGCTGGTGAGCAATGTTCCCTCTAATTTTTCCTGAGTCTGAGCAAACACACAAACTCCCTGAGCGTCCCTTGGACCACTGTGAGCAACATCAGACGTGTGCACTGTGGTCACACCAGCTTCGCATCCATTCAAGTTACATGGTTCATTAAAAGAATCAAATTACAGCATTTACATTTCTGTTAAGACACTTTGTCAACAGGAGCCATTTGAAGGCTGCAGTGATTTTAGTGACACTACAATGTATAAGAGTGAAGTTATTGAATATTTGTCTCTCTTTACTGTTGCAGCAGTTTTGCAAATTGCAGACGGACCCTGTTCACTCCATAGACACCAATGTTATTCCTGTAGCTTGAAAGACAGCTACTTTTGATAAAACTGGGCTTGTAGCACATTGTCTGCCTTGCAACAATGGGAAAGAGGCACCGTTTATGTTTTGACAACCTATATCTAATGAGTTATTGATGCTGGAAGTCCGAATCTGTGAATATCTTTCCAACTTTACTGAACTTGGGGCCACTACCACCTAAGGAGTGATATATTTAATTTTGAAAAAAGCATTTAGCCATACTTAAAGCTTTAAGTGCTTTATTAACACGGAACTAAAAACTTTGTATTGTTTTATTATCACAGGTTCTGTCTGAAAAGAGGTGGCATCATTTTAAACAGTGAAATCAAACTAACAAAATGTAATGACCAACCAGTGAGCAATACTGGATTCTGCAAAAACATAAACTTTTTAAAAAATCTAAATCTTATCTAAACACAGTTAATGTATTAACTTATTTTTGTATGTATGCATGTATTTATTGATATATTTAGTACTGTTAACATATCAGAGTTCTGAGTGAATTTTTCTTAAGATAGGCAAAGGCCATTTATTGATTACATATAGGCTGTTAAATGTTTATTAAAAACTAAAAAGCATTTTAAATAAAACAATTCAATTCAATTTTATTTATATAGCACCAATTACAGTCAAATTGTCTCGAGACGCTTTACAGAACCAATATGCCTGACCCCCAGAGCAAGCCAAAAGGCGACAATGGCAAGGAAAACACCCTTTTAACAGGGAAAAAAACCTCGAGCAGAACCCGGCTCTAATGTGGGGGGACCCATCTGCCTGCTGGCCGGGCGGGTTGACTTAGGCATTTATTGAGTCACTAAAATACTGTAGAGTCTAGGACCACATCAGCATGATTATAAGCATCCTCTGGTAAATTAACAACCAGATACTGATGTCTCTCACCATATGGACTTCAGGAGATGACTGGGGGATGATAAACTGTGACCTACTGGTTGGGTTCTCTCTGTTCTCATGTTTCTTACATGTTTGTCCCCTGACAGCTGGGTCCTAATGGTTTTTGAGCAACACACCATACTATAACGTTTTGACAATGATGGTTCTACTATGGAACCAGTTTGACATGTTCAGGCGTTCTTTGTGTGAAAACTCAGAGATTTCAGGTATCAGAAGGTGGTTTTCAACTTTCTTTATTAACTTTCTGCTTCAACTTTAAATTAAATTTCCTTCACTAAGCCAGCCCTCTGGACTTCCAGTAAGCTGTGTTCCTATTGGCTGTTCAGGTGGCTGCTAGGTGTTATCAGGAACACCTGAGCAGCTCAGTATCTTCCTGCTTTATTTAGCTGCAGACAAACATTTCCTCTGCTTCTCTCCACCACAGAACCGGGTTTGACTCTGTTGCTTTAGTTTGTTCTTTAGGCACTGGCTTGCAGCTTCCAGCAGTAAAATCGTCTTTAATGTGTTTTTTGGTGTGTTTTAGGGCTTTGTACTGGATAGTTGTCTTGGTAAATGTGGTTCTTTAGCCACAGTTAGCACATGGTGCTAATGTGTGCAGTGATTAGTGGATTTGGTGCAGGTGAGTTGTGTCTTTATCTTGGCTGTAGTGAGTCTTTAGAGATTTTTGGTCAGACACATTCTGTATTCTTGTTTGTGAACCAACGTTGGTTGTCCAGAAGGTAAGAGATCCTGTCCTGATTCTCTGTTCTCAGAGGTTCTCTGGTAGGCTGCAGGAGACTTTAGCGTTTGGGTTGTGCTAGTTTGGTTTTTATATGGTTTCATTTGGACGACTATCTTGAGGCCCCTCCATGTGGTTTAGTGAGGTTTTCTGGAACAGTTCTACAAAGCAACCTGCAGCAGAAGAGACTTTGAGAGTTTTTAGGACGTTCTGGAGACCAGACTTTAGAGCAGCAGAAACATTTGTCAGCAGTTTGAGCAGGAGAAGGTGAGCTTCAGAGTAGAAATGAGATGGAAACCTTCTTGACCCGTGTGGTGAGGTCCTGTACCAAGAGTTTGAGCAGGTTGTGAAGAGTCTGTAGTTCTTTGGTCTGAAAGCACAAGAAGAGTCGACTCATTAAAGGAGAGAACAGGAGATATTGTTGGTTCTTCTGTCACTCTGCAGTTTCCAGTTTCCTTAGACTGAATATAAAGTTTACATTTTAAATGATTTGCCATGTGAGCCCAAGAAGACTTCAATAAAATCCCTCCATCCCCTGGACACAACAGATTTTATTACGATGTTAAATCTTTTTTTTTTTTTTTTTAAATATGTTTTTTGTTTTAATCATAGTTTTAGCATAGTTTTTCTCTTTTTTCACAGTTTTGTCATCTGTGTAAAAGGTGCTGAACAAATAAAGCTCAATTGATAAACTGAATAATTGACTAACTCATGATTGTGACAACAGAAGTATTTTCATTGTGATTTAAGGGTTTGTTTCATTTCTAAGGTTGAGGTTAAAATCTTGACAGAAAAAAAAGATTAAAGAAATAAACTACATTTTAAAAAAGCAATTAAATCAAAGGGAAAAAAACATTTAATACAACAAAACTTTTAAAAAGAAAATTAAACATTAAATACAATTAAATTATATTAAACAGACAAAATAATTAAATAAACAGAAGATACAAAACGTAATTATGAAATTAAACAAAATTTATTAAACAAAAATGTGAAACATTGAAGATTAAATATTTTAGATAATTAAACATTTAAAAAATAAAATTAAACAAGAATATTACACATTTTTTAAAAATACAAAACATTAAATTAGATTATTAAACCTTTAAAAATACAAAACATTGAATTAAAAATTAAATATTTAATTGGAAAATTAAATCTTAAAGACAATAAAACTTTAAATAGGAATTAAACAGAAAATACAATGAAGCATTTAAAAAGAAAATTAAACATTAAAAGGTGGTAAAACATTTAAAAAGAAAAACCTTAAAGATTTAATCGAAAAATTAAACACGGGGAAAGGAAAGGAAATTTTTCAAACAAGCCGATAAAACATTTGAAAAAACAATTAAACATTAAAAAGACAAAACATTTGGAAATCAAATCAGACATTAGAAAAGAATAAAAGGTGAGAAAAGAGCAAAACTAAACATTTAAGAAGAATCAAACTAAAGACAAAACATTTGAAAAGACACCAGTTAAACTTTAGAAGATCAAATTAAACGGAAGAAACAATAAAATGATCAAAAGAGCAAAAACAGATAAAGGTCTGAAAGCGTTTTCTAGTCTGAAATGAAAACATCAAGTTGTTTCTTCAAATATTTCCTCTTTCTATGTTCTTGGTTTCATTGCGGATAGATTTACTAAGAACTCATTTCAGAAAACTGCTTTCCAGATAAAGTCTGCTAGTAGTTGAAGGCATTGATCAAACGAATGTTACCTTCTGATCTCCACAAACTTTACTCTTCAGTGAAGAGAATCAAAGTTTGTTGAGTATTTCTAAAAAACCCACAGGTGAAGGTCTGAGAAGAACTCAGATGGATGATCTAAATGTGAAATCAAGACTCATGGTCACAAGTTTTAAGGCTGCTGTTAACCATAAAGTTCAAACTAACAGAGAAGTACTGAGAAACTTTTAAAATTTCAGTCCTCAGACTGTCTAAAGGTTCAAACTAACAGAGAACTACTCAGGAACTTAGAAGATATCAGTCCTTGGACTGTCTGAAAGTCAAATCTAACAGAGAACTACTGTGGGACTTAGAAGATATCAGTCCTTGGACTGTCTGAAAGTTAAATCTAACAGAGAACTACTGTGGGACTTAGAAAATTTCAGCCCTCAGACTGTGTGAAAGCTCAGGTCCTGAGGACTCGGGAGGTGTGGAGGCTTTGGAAAGTCTTGGAACTGAGGGTTCCACCCTCCAGCACAAAGGTTGAAGTCCAACCTCCTGAGAAAAACGGTCGAGTCGAGACACGAGTTAAAAAAAAACTCGAACACGACAAAAAATAGATGATAAATGCGCAAAAAAAAGGAGAATTAGTATCTGAGCGAGTAGCTCAGGGGGATAAGACGACAGACTACAAAGTGGAAGGTCGCAGGTTCGAGACCCACCACTGGCAATTTTCTTTGTTTGTCTTTGTCAGGATTTGATAAAAATTTAAGAAGGGTCTGGTCTTGAACCAGCGACCTGTAGCTCCATAGGCAAATCCTTAACTCACTGAGCTACAGATCAGATGAAAAGAAATAATTTCGTCGCCCCTTTGGCATCGTAGTTCCTCAAGTGACCACATGGGTGGAGCCAAGGCGGAGTCTGGGTGGAGTCAGGGCAGAGAGTAGGCGGGGAGGTGGGGGGGAGTAGAGGGGGGGAGGCCACCACCCACCTCCCCGCCTACTCTCCGCCCTGACTCCACCCAGACTCCCCCACCGCCCACCACACCTTCCCCCGCCCGACGAGTTTTTCGAGTCTCCACGAGTTCTTCGAGTCTCGACGGGTTTTCCCGAGTTTCTGGAGTTTCCACCAGGTCGGAGGCAGAACAAGTTGTCATGAAGAGGTGCTGATGTCGGCCAGGATGGACTGACTTTTTACAGCGACTAGAAGGAAGACGACTAGAAGAGCAGGTCTTTAACCAGCATCCATAAAATCCATGGAGTCGGCTCCAGAGAAATGAAGGGAGGTCAATTTTTTATCAACCTCCATCCAGATGTTCAACTTCATATCTTTACTTTGACATTTTTAGCACCACAAACCTTTAGTATCACACTTTATCATTTATTAGGACTTTATCGGAATCCACCAGCAGATTTAGTTTTTGTTGAGAAACTTTATTCTTGTCATTGTGGGACTGCAGTATTTAAAACTGTTCCTTCTATTTGACCTCATGTTTATTAGTTTTAGTGGAGAAAGTTATTTTAGTTGTCGATTAGTCTCTTAAAAACCAAATAATAAATTGGATTAGTCAAGCGGTTTAAAGTTCTTACTTTGTCATATTTTTAATGTGACAGAAAATGGAAAAATAAAGTGTCTTGAGACAATTTCACCTGTAATTGGCGTTATATGAATAAAATTGAATTAAAATTGTATGTATCTTGTAATGTTGGAGTAATTCAGCCATACATGTTGGAAAACACATTTTCTTTGACCATTAATCTGTTGATTGTTTTCTCCAGTAATTCATTTCTTGTTTTGGTTTATAAAATGTCAAACCCAAATATATTCAGTTTACTGTCATAAAAACCAAAAAGATTTACATTCATGATGCAGGAATCAGGCAGTTTTTCACTTTTTATCTTAATTTAGTCAGAAAGATAGTTGATAATGTGTGAATTGTTGCAGCTTGTGAGCCATAGAAGGTTTTAATCTTTGGGGCCGAGTGTCAAAAAACATTTAGAAACCAACATCCACAAAACACTCAACCAAGATTTGAACATCATTAAAGGGAAATCCAACTTTTGCATGACAATGTCTAATGAAAGGACATTTATTTCCAATGTAAATGTGTGATATTCATCCTCTGGAGCTTTCTCTTCACATCGTCTTCCACCTGGACTGGTTTGGTTGGGAGCATGTGCAACAAACATTTGAAAAACTGCACTTTATCATCAATGAATGACACTGAAGTTTAATCTCTACATAAATGAGACTGAGTCTGGATGTGCTGCTCTGTCATTAACTCCTAAGTTTAGGGAAAGTTCAAACAAAAGAGGACAGTTCAGATCAGACTTGAGAATGAGCTTATTTTGAACAAACATCTCAGACTTTCTGAGCTTCAGCACCTCTAGCAAGATATTTTAACAACAAGCAACTCAAGAGATCCAGAAGTTGGAGAGAGTTAGCTTTAGCTGAGCCAAAGAACATGTGGGACGCTAACCTAGCAAACATTTCAGACTTTTCTCTGTGAATTCTGAGAAATAATTTCCTATTTAATGACAGAGCTACACATCTTAACTCAGTCTCATTAAAACAGACTCTAATTCAGTGTCATCCATCCATATTAAAGTGCAGTTACCCAAAACGTTTGTTGCATGAGCTCCAACAAAACCTGTCCAGGTAGAAGGCCACTTTGACAAACAGGAAGTGGAAGATTCCAAGCAGATTTATAGAAGGGGGAACCGGACTGTACTAAGTGTGGTTGAGTATAGAGGGGTGTTTTGTGGGTTTTTAAGGCTGATAATGATTATTAGTGAAACATTTGGAGTAGATATTCATTTGCAGTAAATGAAAATATTTAAAATCTTGGAGTTAAACTTAGAAGAACACAAACTCTAACAGAAAACTTTGTTGATACGTTTTTGTTTTGTTTACAGATGTTAAGTTAAAAGAGTTTTATTCGTGACGGATAACCAATCAAATCACTCCAGAAGACAGAGCGACCACAGGTAGATAAAGGTTCAGAGCCAAAGTAGCGCCATTTTTAAATGTATTTCTTACCATAAATCAGCAAAAACAATAAAATACTGATAATCAGTAAATCAGTCAGCCCACAATTACTACAATTCTACAATGTATGTCTCTTTCTTTTGACTTGTTATTTGTACAATATACGATGTATATGATGGCGTTTTTTCATACCAAAGGCTATACTATGATGTTTTCTAAGAGACATACGATGCTACTCTGTTTGTTCTGGCTCTGAGTCACTGCACTCCTCCTCTGTTGTTTTCTGGATTGTACTCAGCTGCATGCCTTCGTCCATCCGGCCTCCGTTGACTCGTCCCGCCTGCCGTCTCTGGAGCTGAAGCTGGATTGGAACAGACCAAAGTACAGTCCAATCACGATGCCAGCTGCCTCTCAAAAGGCTCCTTCATCTGGCAGGTGGCAGCACTTCTTCTGAGGGGAAGCTGAGCTGGCCTGGCAGAACTTTGGAGATGTGTTCCAGTGGTTGGTGGATGTGTAGGGAGATAGAGAGGGACCTTTGAATTGTTCAGAAAGGAAAACAGTGAACCCATTGGTAGTTTTAGTTTAGGGTGCTACTGCGGTGTGTTTTTTGGGTTTTAAGAGGTGAACAGGAAGAGGTTTTTTTTCGTATTGATTATCTTTTACTTTGTTCCTGGTTGGAATGCCCATCAATGTCAACATGAAGTTCACTTTTAGTTCTGTTTATTTATTTTTATTTTACTAACACCCATTTGCTTTTAACCCCCTCACATGTTGTGTTGTTGTAAACTTAGTCTTTCAAATAAATACTCGTCAAACCCTCTGGAAACCAGCGTTTGTACTGTTTTTGTGTTGCTCCTCACCTACTTCAGACAGCCGGGACATAACGTTTTGTGGACTAAAGGCTTTTCTATGACGTTTTTAGAGTGACATGCTATATTATGATGTTTTTAGACCAAAGGCTACACTCTGACGTTTTTTTGAGTGACATTCTATACTATGATGTTTGTTGGACGACATGCTATACTATGACGTTTTAAGAGCAACATGCTAAACTATGACAATTTTAGAGCGACATGCTATACTATGACGTTTGTTGGACGACATGCTATACTATGACGTTTTAAGAGCAACATGCTAAACTATGACAATTTTAGAGCGACATGCTATACTATGACGTTTTTTGAACGACATGCTATACTATGATGTTTTAAGAGCAACATGCTATACTATGACGTTTTAAGAGCAACATGCTAAACTATGACAATTTTAGAGCGACATGCTATACTATGGACATTTTCTGGACCAAAGGCTATACTATGACATTTGTTGGGAACATGCTATACTATAGGCCTTTTTAATTGACATATTACTATGATGTGCTTTTTGTTTGTGTTTTTTTGTTTTTTAGCAACATATAATAATTTGAACAGTTTTAAAAATTACTATACTTTTACTTGTGCAATGAAATATTCTTTTTAGGCAAAGGCCATGTTTGATTACATATAGGCTATTAAATAAATGTTTATTAAAAACTAAAAAGCATTAAAAAATAACCAACTTAGGCATTTACTGAGTCACTAAAATAGTGTAGTCTACGGCCACATCAGCATTATTATAAGCATCCTCTGGTAAATTCACAGCCATATACTGTAGGAAATCTAGCTGATCTCATCATGATGTCCACTTACCATATGGACTTCAGGAGATGATTAGATGATGATAAACTGTGACCTGCTGGTTGGGTTCTCTCTGTTCTCATATTTCCTCCATGTTTGTCTCCTGATGCTGCCTTACTTCAGTCAGTCCATGAGCAACAGAAAACCATCCATTGCCAGGGGTTCCACTCTTCCCACTCCAGTCTGTACATTTGCAAACGTTTTTGCTTCTTTAGACGTGGTGGAGTTTCAGGTGTAGACATTTTTAAACGTGCGGGTGCAGCAGCGTCTGTAACCTGGCAACCAGAGACAGGACCGGACAGGACCGGACACACACAGACGTCTGAAGTCTGTCCACTGGAGCTGGCATCAGGTCCTCGCTACAAAGGTCCTACGAAGATGAAATTGGCTGCCCTTAATATTTCCTGTGTTTTATTTTATTCATTATGCAGTTTTGATGAGTGTGTGACAGACGTGTACGGGGCATTTATGAAAATACGGAACAACTTGCGTCCCGTATTGATTCAATATGGGACGCAACAATTAATTGTCAAATAAAGGACGTTTCCATATTTTGAGGGACGGGTGGCAACCCTACAGAGCAGTGTAAAGAAACTGGTCACCTAGCAAACTGAATTAGTCTAGGGAACACTTTCTTTATTATGTGTGTTTTCTGCTCAAGTTAATGTCCTGGTTTGATTCATTTTAAATTACTCCTGATCTTGAAAGGTTTTAAACTGTGCAGTCAAAGTAGTTACAACTGTGAGCGAATAGCTTGAAATGAACTGCCATAGACTGCTCTGTTCATAACCGACCATTCTTTCACAGCATGCTATATCAAGAGTTACTGTGCAATGATAGATAAATGCAGCCCATTTTTTCAACTGTTTCCTGTTTAGTATGCGTAACCTCCTCTTAATTTGTTCTAAAAGAAATGTCTAATGAGGCAGTCTAGTCTTTCAGTCAGGTTAAGTCATTTTTCTCATTGGTATTTTGCATTATATAACTTTGTTTTTCTCTGTTCTAGGAACTATTGTTAAATCATCTTTATGTGAGACTTTGTTCTCGTTTGGAGCATATTCTCGGACGCATGCCTCTGGATCTGGACTTCTTAGAGTTCACTTGCACACAAGAACTTGTGTTTTTAAATGCTTTATCCAACCAAGTAGAAATTTGCCCAGCTATTTTAAATGCACTGACACAGCTACACCATCTTATCAGCTCAGAAAAAGAAAACAGGAATCAATACATTGCAACTGTGCACTCTGAGGAGCAGCTGGGCGACAAAGAATGGTCACATCCCAGAGCTCCTGTACAACTTACTGGAACTTAATATGTCTGTCCCATGTATAGATAATGGTATCTGTGAAATATTAGCTGAGTATGTCAAATACTTTTAGATTTTTTTAAGTGGACCGTAGACCTAGTTTCAGCATTTTTTTTTCTCACATTGAAATTTGAGGCTATATATATTATATATATATATATATATATATATATATATATATATATATATATATATATATATATATATATATATAATAGCTCAAGAATAATTCAAGATAAAAGCCTGAAATTTTCATTTATTTGTCTTGCTAACATAAGCATATCAGATTGCTATTAAATACAGTGGTGGAAAAAAGTTTTTGGACACCTCATACATTTGTGAAATATTGAATTAAGAATCCCTCTGAGGTCTTCAAATGCAATTTCTATTAGTTCAGTCACAGCCATAATACGAAACAAATCCTAAAAAAGTCAATAAAAACTTGAAATTGATTGGTTCCTTAAAAATAAGAAATTTTGAGTATTGGGTCATTTTGGTAGAATTTAGTTTTGTTATTCATGCAAACAATTAAAAAAAGCATCATTTGTTTCTGTCTAATGCAGTCACACCTTTTGAAACACAAAAGACTTTCCAACAAATATTTCACGATAATATTTGAGATTGTGGAAAATTTTAAAGGTGCCTGAAAACTTTTTCCCACCACTGTATCTGTCAAAGCATGAAAATTTGCCATTGGAAAAATGCCACTATATTCAGAACGATATATGTGGTCATGGTTCCATTATGCCAATGTCATGGTAATGACTGGATGCAGGGCTAATTTACAAAGAAATTACACAAAACAACATGTCAGGTTTCAAAGATTGGACTTTTCATAGACCACTTCATTTTTTTCATATTTCAACTCACCCATAATCTGAGATTATTGATCTACTTGTTCAGTATTATAGATTTTTCATCATTGTTCTGAGATAGTGTAATTCAAACAACCTCAAATTTCAATGTGCAAAAAAATGCCTGTTGAAGTAGGTTGACAGTGACAGTCAATTTAAAAATATTTTTTGCTCTGACAGTATTTGGAATACTATATATATATATATATATATATATATATATATATATATATATATATATATATATATATAAAATTTTCATTCATTCATTCATTCATTCATTCATTCATTCATTTATTTATTTATTTATTTATAGGCTGCTGTTTTGTAATATTGCAACGGATTTTCATCCCATTCACCAGTGAGAAAATAAAATCAGTATAGTCCAGTTCATTTTTAACTCCTGCTTTAATGCCGGGATTGCATGTATTGTTCACTAAAAATATTCTTAACTTCAGATACTTTAAATGAATGGTAGAAACACGCATACTTGAGCCAGATAACCTGTCAGGTGAGTTGGGAGAACAGGTGGGGGAGGGAATCCAACAGTGCACTTAGTTTTGTCAGTCAAGTAAAACTAACTAGAGAACAACACCTAACATATCTTGACTGGCAAGTGCAAATACAGGCCAGGATGTCAGTCTTAAATGATGCGCAGTCCTTGTAATGTCCTTGGAAATGTAAGGTCTCATAGCAGGTGGAGGCTGTCAGGTATCTGCCATTTACTACTTCAGCGAAGAGAGTTCTTGGTAGAGTCTCTCATCCAGTCCAGAATTTCACCAGACTGGTCAGTTCAGACGGTGTTGCTATGGAGTGGATTAAAATTGATTAAATAAATGGCTACAACAAATTATCAAAAACAATCTAGAGTACGCATACTAAACAGGAAACAGTTGAAAAAATGGGCTGCATTTATCTATCATTGCACATTAACTCTTGATATAGCATGCTGTGAAAGAATGGTCGGTTATGAACAGAGCAGTCTAGGGCAGTTCATTTCAAGCTATTCACTCACAGTTGGAACTACTTTGACTGCACAGTTTAAAACCTTTCAAGATCAGGAGTAATTTAAAATGAATCAAACCAGGACATTAACTTGAGCAGAAAACACACATAGTAAACAAAGTGTTCCCTAGACTAATTCAGTTTGCTAGGTGACCAGTTTCTTTACACTGCTCTGTGACTTAACTGCATTTTCGGGCGCATAAATCACACTTCCGCCCATTTGTGCGTTTATAAAATTGTTACTCAACTACCCAGCTGCAGAACGTGCTGTCTGTGTGACCTTATTACTGTGCTAGCGCGGCTAGCGCTGTATTAGCGCGGCTAGCGCGGCTAACGCTGTATTAGCGCGGCTAGCGCTGTATTAGCGCGGCTAACGCTGTGCTAGGGCTGTATTAGCGCGGCTAACGCTGTGCTAGCGCTGTATTAGCGCTGCTCACGCTGTGCTAGCGCAGCTAACGGCATGCATTACAGCTTACTGGCTCTGACAAAAACAAACCACATACAGGACAAAATGGATTAATACACTCACTGAAGCGCTGTCGTACATGCTGGTAGCCGTGGTTGACCCCGGTATTGTGAGGTGAACCGTCTGCGTCACATGACCGGAGGAGCGCCACGTGATTGGCTGGGCGTTGGTTCGATTTTGGCCAGGATCGATTGTTTACGCCTGAGATGTGAACAGCGAATTTTTTGACAGCGAATTTTTTAACATTGAATTTTTTGATGGCGAATTTTGAACACTGAATTTTTTGATGGTGAATTTTGAACATTGAATTTTTTGATGGTGAATTTTGAACACATCAAATTTTTTTGATGGCGAATTTTGAAGACATTGAATTTTTTTGATGGCGAATTTTGAAGACATTGAATTTTTTTGATGGCGAATTTTGAAGACATTGAATTTTTAACTGGTTTTTAGAATTTTGATGAGCTAAATTCAGGCATAAAAAATTCACATATGTAATTTTGATGCAAAAAAAATTTCAAAGTAAGAAATTCAGCAGCTTTTAAAATTCAGAATCTGATGAGTCTGATTTGCTTCCATATCATCTGAGCACAGTGTATCGAATAACTGTAGTATAAAGACACCTGTATCTGAAATGTCAGATCACTGGTCAATCAGTACTCCTCTCTATAACTAAACCTAAAGACAAAAAACACTCCAGAAAAATGTGTAAAAAGGTTTTGAAAAGCATGGATATAAAATTTCACACTGACTGACTATCCCATAGTGTACAGTTTAATCCATCATTAATACATGGATTGAATATGGCATGTGCATGAATCTGCCAAGAGCAGGGCATCCTCTATCTATCCTCATCCTTTTTTTGTAAATCTTTGTCAGAAAAACAACTTATATTGACTATGACTCAATGTTGAAAAGCAATAAAACAGAGAAACTTCCAAGGGGGGTGAATACGTTTTGTAGGCACTGTATAAACATGTCTGTTTTAGGCCTACGCTGAACCAAGTAATGATTTAGTTTTTCTCTACAGAACAATCTCAATTTTGGACATCAAAGAAGACTTCACTGATTTAGCCAGGATTCTAGAATGAATAAGTCCAGATTTTGTCTCTAAATTATTTATTGTATTAAACACTAAATATCTTAAAAAGAAAACTTTGTGTCCTTGAAAGCTTATCCAAAATTTGGGATGTATAGCATAGCATGGACAACAGAATAGATTTTGGTAATGTGTCACTTACGTCACTCTTCAAACTCCCAGAAATGATCAGTGGTTGAATTTACAAGCCAGGAAGAGTCAGATGAGTTGCATTATGGGGACTTGCCCCACTGTAGTTAATCTTTCTGTTAAGAACTCTTCTTTTCTCTTATGTAAAACCAACAAAGGATTCCTTATGAAATCTGAGTTGTTGTTGAACAGAACAGAGCAGAGCTGATCCAAACTGATGGATTAAATTGTGTGTCAAATGGGTTTTACATTCATACAGGATTCTCTAAGTGGAGTCAGATCTGATTTACAATACAGATAATATACACTGAAGTAAAAATTCTAAGTTTTGTGTAAATACTAATCACATGAAGAGTCACATTGTGGCAGTAAATCAAATCATTGTCTTTGCATAATATCTGCAGTGTGACCTCTGTGTCCTCAGAAGCAGCATCTTCTATTCAGACTGGTGGCCATGGGGGAGAAAACATGCAGCTGCCATTACATGGTCTACTGAAAGGAGGAAAAGCTAATCCTTGTGACAGGGTTATTTCAGAAGAGAAGGGGAAGTTATCATCTGCAGTTGCCAAAGAACTTCCCTTCATTGCTTATGAATTCATTGCAGAGCTGCTGAAGATGCTGCAGCTACTGGAAGGTCCGGCCTGACTTCCCAGCTGGGTGTCAAACACACCCTGGGGTCTGCCTGGGTGGACACCCATCTGCCCCTGCTGCCAGCCTGAGGAGGGAGGCACAGTGGGAAGGTCTAACATGGAGGTCATTCAAGCCCCTAAAGAGGAAATCCTCAATGAGGAATAAAAAAAGAAAGACATGCTGATGCTTGCTTCATTAAGCATAGCCTAATTCTACAGATTAGGTCAGTTTCACCAACCTAACTCATGACTGCCCCAGTTAGGATTAACAAAGACAAGTTTCAGTGTGTGATTAGGAAGTAATAAATGTACAAGCTCTGTTGCCCTGCTTGATGGAAAACCACTGTAAGATATCATAGCTCTGTGGCTCAACCTTTGCAACATTTTCTACAGTCAATCATTCCCTGATTGTTCCACTGATTTTGTGTCTTCTCCCATTTTTACTGTCGTATTAGAAAAAAAATGTTTAGCCGTCTGTAACAACACAACAAAATTCTAAGTACACTTAAAGGAATTTGTCATGGTAGTGTAGTAATTTGACATAATTGTCATTAGTATCTTGTTTAATATGTGCGGAATATATTTTAAAATATTCTTTTCTCCTAGTTTTTTTTTTTTTTTTTTTTTTACATTTGATCTCAGAACAAGTACATTTACACAACAACTGCATGTTTTAGTATTTTGTACATGGATTATTTGAAATTTGATGGGTTGGACGTAAAATGTCCTCCAGTTCTGAAATGACCCATATTCTTTGCACATTTGTTGCAACAAAGCCTAGTTCTTATTCACCTTTGGAGCAATCACAGAGATATGTATCAACATGTTAAACTTGGCTTGCTTTGCTTTCGGATTGTAAAAAGAATTGCTTTTACCTTCATTTGAATTTTTTTCTTGAGTCATCTTTCTTGTTCTTGTTCCTGTTTTGTTTTTTTGGGTTTTTTTTTGCAACTGCCTACAGTAAAGTTAAAACCACCTACACTGTGGAAGATCTGTGTTAGATCTGCATGGAACTGATATTCTAGGTATGAATAACTTGTGTCGCATTATAGAATTCCACCAAAAGCATTCAATGTCCTGCAACTTTTCAAACAACTAACAATTCCTTCACCCTTTGTTGCTATGTGCATTTCCTCCAATTGGCAAAATAGTTGACACATGAAAAAAAACATTGTTACACACAAAAATGATAAGGTGGATCTGTGCTATGCAGGTCTTCTTCTGCTTAAATCCTCACCAAGGATTGGACATTGTTTCCGGTGCATCCGTCATAGGGTTTCTTCTGCAGCTTCAATTAAAATTAATTCATTTGCAGTTACAGGTTTTTAAAAATTGCAGTGGGGAAAATGACACATGATTTCTCAGTTTGATCCTCAGTTGCATTCTTTGTTGTTGTTTTTTTTCTTCTTCCCACTGAGTACATTCATTGTGTTCATTCATTCCTTCACAATATAAAGGCTTTGGCAGCTTTTTCACAGTTCTCCTAGCAACCACGGCTGGTGCTATCACACAGTCCCATTGGAGAATTGATTACATTCATATAAAAGCTAAATATGTAACAGGTTGTCAAGAAAGACAGATGGACTTGGTGAGGACCAAACCACCAGACAGGAAACAGAGATAAGATGGAAGTGCAGCTGCTAAGTTGCTAAAGGTTGTACAGTTGTACGAAGTTCAGATAAGTTTCCTCTGACATAGGGCCTAGTTGATAATGACCAGATTTTGGTATGAGGATGAACGTTTTCTTCAGATTTGGGGTTTTTCATCATTACATTCCAGCTTGTGGTCTCGCCTTGAAGATGGATGCACTGCTGGGAGTCCCACTGTTTCTAACCGCGTTGATTGGACTTTTACACGGCACTATGACTGCTCTGTGGCCCACTGGCATCCCAGAATGATGTCTCAAAACCCAAACATACACACACACATTAAAATAAAACACACACACTTGCTTTCCACCATGCAGGCGAGCACAAAAGTATCCAAATGAGGGACATGGATTATGGCATTCAAATCTGTCTGTGTTTGTGTGGATGTTGTGTTCATGCTGAGGATACAAAGTTTAGGAGGATGTGTGTCTGAGGTGGGTGTTTGTGTAGACATAAAGTGTGTGTACATGTGTGTGGGGGGGACAGAAAACTAAAGAAGAGTGGGAGAGCAGAGAAACTTTTAGTAGTTTTTTTTTTTCTTCCAGATTTGAACATAAAATCTTGAGGGGAAGTTTGGAATTTTGATCAGTGATGTAATGGAGGGTAAACTCACCTAATCTTAGTTTAGCCACATTTTCTGGCTGATGTAAATGCTAATGATGTAAATTCAGTGTACAACATGTGAGGCAGTACAGCCCTGATGTAAGTTATATGAAACATCCTTTTAAAAACAAAAGCAGAAACGAAAATATAACGAATGTAGAGGATGTTTTTTTAATTTTAGACATCGCTGGTTTGAT
The DNA here is from genome assembly GCF_022539595.1 of Amphiprion ocellaris. Lineage (NCBI taxonomy): Eukaryota > Metazoa > Chordata > Actinopteri > Pomacentridae > Amphiprion > Amphiprion ocellaris. The sequence goes on along the minus strand of NC_072780.1, from coordinate 21,926,976 downwards.
TAAGTGGTGCGGGGTGGGAGAGGGGTTGAGGGGGGGGGGGTAAGGATAAAACAAACTCCAAGTCTGGAAGAAAAAAAAACTCAAAAAGGACATGAGATGCAGTGGTGAGAAGCACAACTACAGAAAAGCTCACACACACATACATACACACACACACACACACACACACACACACACACACACACACACACACACACACACACACACACACATACAACACAAGTAGATGCCTCTATTTTGCAATGGTGTGAAAATTATTACAACATTTTGCATTCTAAATAATAATATCAGCCTAACAGTTTGAGTAAAAAACCTTGTCTATGCATCTGAAAAATGTTGATGAATGTCAGAATACGCATTGCCCCTTTAGAAACTTGCAGTCTATCCCGGTCTGAAGCTGGTTCATTCTATTTAAAATCAACCACATCTGGAAAATGGATCCACCTGATCCCCTCAAAGTCAGTATGTACAGTAACTTCAGTAAATGTAGAATAGAATAGAATAGAATAGAATAGAATAGAATAGACACTTTTATTGTCAAACAGAACATACACTAGCTTGTGGACATTTGAATGAAATTTAGTTGCAAAAACTTGCCATTGGACTGGTAAACGACTTCATATATATATATATATATATATATATATATATATATATATATATATATATACATATACACACACACACACACACACACACACATTTGACAATTTAAAGCCTGGATTTAGTTGTTTTTTCCACTGTATGGCACATAACATCGGCATAAGTAGTTGAAGGAGCTTCAGAAAGTTGAAAATCCACAGATTCATTCTGTTTTCATCGTTTTTGGGTCTGCTATATGGTGTTGTTTTTTTTAGGAACATAAATTTTTATTTGTGTAATTTTTATAAACAAAAAGTCTATAATTAAGTTATTTAAAGACAGATATTTGTGTTGTTTAAGGAGGCGGAGCCTCGACAGTGTAAAAACTTAAGCAAAAAAATGTTTATTTCATTTCTATTTATCTACATTTTTCATCTGTCTGCTACATTCACAGATTACTGCAAAATCAAAATGCAATTATAACAATTATATTCATCATTTTAAGACTTTCTGTAAACTCAAGCACTGTCTTGAAGAGCGGCCTATTATGGGATGGCTATACCGTTAGTCGTTAGTAGGACTGTTGTAGCTAACGTTAGCTCTGGTGCTAACACCAACATGTTTTACTGTCGGCTTGAAGTGATGCAGTGATCAGAAAACTCTTTGTTGCACAATTTACGCACAACCACGCTTTTATCCAAGCTGCCATCAGGAAGATTTTTACAAGAAAACTTTCTTCCCAACAAGCTCAATGTGGTCTTCTTTCCATAGACTGTATATACAGTCCATGCTTCCTTCACTGTTCACCAGTGTGCTGACGTCACTCAGTGCTTCCTGTGCTTCTTCATTGCGGCTGTCAAACAGACTTTAGGTTCATTACCGCCACCTATTAGGCTGGAGTGTTCATCAGAGTTACTGGTGTGCCAGAAATGAGGAAACTGAGAAAGGTGAAATTAAATGCGTCAATTTCTGTTGTAATTAATTAATTGAAATTAATGCGTTAAAGTCCCAGCCCTAATGTATATATATGTGTATATATATTATATATATATATATATATATATATATATATATATATATATATATATATATATATATATATATATATATATATATATATATATATATATATATATATCAACCACTGCTGTCACAATCACAGCAGTTTAATGTCTGAAACATAAAGGAATAGAAACAATCAATCAATCAATCAATCAATCAAAGTTTATTTCTATAGCTCTTTACAACAGCCCAAAGGGTGACCAAAGTGCTTCACAGTGAAAAACAAGAGAATAATTTAAAAACAATACAGTAACTTAAAACAAGACAAACCATCGCACTCGTACCTACGGGCAAATTTAGAATAATCAATTAACCTCAGCACATTTTTGGACTGTTGGAGGAAACTGGGGTACCTGAAGGAAACCCACGCATGAACAGGAAGAACATGCAAACTCCATGCAGAAAGATCCCGGGACGCGAACCAGGGATCTTCTAGCTGCAAGGCAAAAGTGCTAACCACCACGCCACTGTGCAGCCCATAAAATATACAATAAAACAATAAAATAAACAGCAATAAAGCAGCACTAAAATATACATAAAAAGACATAAAAGTAATAAAAACAAGCATTGGGGTCCTGGATGTTCAATAAAGAAAATTTTCAAAAATGTATTTTCAAGTTTAATATCACCATGTAGGAGAGATGGTTGGTTAAATCAAGTTATAGCATATGAAAGGTCTCAACCTCAACTATTTCTTCTAATGTGACTAGAAAGCTATTTAGACACAGATTTTTCATGGAATGACCTAGCTCTTCTTTGCTTAAAATAGGCTTCCCACTAATATAATGCTACCTAATGAGCAATTCTACTGGAAACTTGAATCACAGTCATTGCGAACAAGTGAACAATGCCTGCAGGTGGATTTAGTTTACTGTCATTTAAACACTGCACAAATGGAAAGAAACTAAACTAGCTTGAGGAAATTCAAGTTCAAATGTGGCCTCAGACTTTTGGAGCCCACTGTACATGTATTTGTTTGACTGCAACAAAATATTCAGCATAGCATGAAATCTTAGCCCTCTAGCTGAATAAATCAAGTAAATATCATGACACTGAGTTGGCAGTGACTTCCCTTCTAAACTTCTAAAACAGTTTCAGATTAAAGATGTTGAAGATCAGCATGAAGCATTTATTTCCGCCTTACTAGCTTTCACACACTCGAATTTAAATAAAATCATGTAATCTAGCCTGATAAATTTGTCAGATGGAACACCGAGCACTTCCACATCTCTTACAATTCTGTCAGTAATTTTTTACATATTCTGCATGGTGGAGTTTCAGCATTTGTGTCATGTGCCTCTAAATTATTTCTACCCTCTCCAGTCCATTTTGCTGCTTGCTGCTGGATCGAGTGTAGGCCCTGCTGGAGTTGGACAGGATGTGTGGTTTTTCAGTTTAACTGCAGGCTTTCAGCCAATTCCTCCAGCTTCCACCCTCCACTATTTTCCTCCTTCCCTCTCCTCCAGCTGAAGCTTTTAGAGGTCTTGATACTCGAGAGTCTGACCTAAGCTGTCGGGACCTTCTAAAGGTTGGCCCGCCAGGTCAGGACCACTAGCCAGGGGCTAACAATGGAGGTCCTGGAGAGGCAGAGGAAAAATATCTGAACCAGACCCTGCACCAAGGTGAGGACTGCTCTCTTCAGGATCCAATTCCCTTTAACCTCAAACAAGTCTGGGAAGAGAATCAGGCAAAGCATTGTGTTTCTATTTTCACTGCAGGCATGATAGTTGGTAGGAAGGTGCCACCCATCCACCCATTTTATATTTTTTAATTCACTTTGCCTGCCAAGTATGAGTGAGAAAATGACTTAGTTTATCCATCCATCCATTATCTATACACCGCTTAATCCTCACTAGGGTCGCGGGGGGGGCTGGAGCCTATCCCAGCTGACTCGGGCGAAGGCAGGGGACACCCTAGACAGGTCGCCAGTCTGTCGCAGGGCTACATATATAGACAAACAAGCACTCACACATTCACACCTACGGGCAATTTAGAGTAATCAATTAACCTCAGCATATTTTTGGACTGTGGGAGGAAGCCGGAGTACCCGGAGAAAACCCACGCATGCACAGGGAGAACATGCAAACTCCATGCAGAAAGATCCCGGGAAAGCCGGGACGCGAACCAGGGATCTTCTCGCTGCAAGGCGAAAGTGCTAACCACTACGCCACTGTGCAGCCCTGACTTAGTTTACTTACTTGTAAATAGTTTTGTTGCTCCACACTGATACAAACATATATTTGCCTGTTTTTATCCTAACTCCATAGTACTACAGCAATGAAGTGTATCCACATCATAACCATTTGAAGTTTTAGGTAACATACTTCAGTAAAAATACTTGTTCTGTTGTTCAGGGAAATACTTGCTATGACATTCAGTAAAGTTAAATAAATCTATGCATCCTACCTTGAATTTGAGGTTGACTGTGTTTCTGATCGGGCTTCTGACAAGTTCTGATTAGTTGCAGCTCTACACTACATTATACTCAGAGCCATATAAAGAGTGGAGGTAAACCCTCACTCTGTGCTGGTTGTCTCAAGGTAGGGGTCAGCAAATTTAAGTTTTAATATTAACCTTTAACATCTCACTAATAAAAGCATAACTGCCAGTATGTAAGTGTCTGTCCTTTACTTTTCTCGGCAATCGTTCATTCAGTCTATGGTTGTGTACTGCAGGAGTGTTTAGATGAGCGGTCCTCACATTTTGGCTAAAAGTTGTTTTCTGCTACACTTCCACATCAGTATTGTCACGGGACTTTTGGCTGTTTATTTACCAAATTTGCAGAAAACACAAATTTGAAGGAAACTTAGCTGTGACTGTAGTATTTTACTGTTAACATAACAAAGATACATACTTAATTGGAATGTCTGTGAAGATTCTCAGTCATCCAGGTTATCGTAATTATAGGTGCTTCAGTAAAAATCAACTTGTAAGTATCTTTTGTTGAATCAAAAACCTGCAATAGAAGTCCAGTTGATTTTTATTAAAGCCCCTACATCTTAATTGGCATGTTTGGCAGAAACATACTTCACAAATAGATTAATCATGAACAAGTCAGTAAAATGTACTGCGACAACTCAGACTTGACTCGAGTGCTCAATGAATGTAATATGTAATGTAATATAATAATAAGCAGCTTGCAGTTAAGAAGCATGTACACCATATTTTACAATATTAGACACAACAATAGAATGTGGTCTTTGTTATATTATAGCTTCAGAACACGCTTTATCCAATATTTTTATGGCCTCTGCTCTCCATTGTGATAATTAAAACTGCTAAGATCAAATTGGCTCTGTGTTGCGAGGAGTTTCACACCTTTATATATACACTATATAAGTGATAGTTGCCCACAGACCGCCCTCCCTCCACCCCCTCCCACCTGTAGCTTTTTCATTTTGGCACCTTCTCCTCCATAACTATCTTGGCTCGTATCTCAGAGTGCTTTACAGAGCCCAATGCCTGCTCCCTCATTCACTAATTGCTAATCAGAGCTCACGGCCCTGCTGGTCCACAGTTAACCTCTGGGCACTTGGGAGATGCTCCTCCACCTCCTCTGCATATGGCCGTTGTGGATTTTGGGTGGCAGCCAGGGTGCCCTCTCGCGCCCGCCTGCCCTCCTGCCCACCCGCCAAACGTTGGCCCCGTTCTGGGGCACAAAGGCATTTGTATGCCAGTCGTGTTTCAGAGGGGCCGCTGGATCGTTAAGACTGTGGGAAAGAGGGCATTTCTGCACTCAAACAGCCCCGTTTTCACACATTCCTGAGGAGGGCATATTGAGCTCATTATCATAGCTAACTACAATGGCTCTTTGTGCAGGATACGGGATTTGGGACGGTGCCAGATTTCCTCGGGTGCATGTGTAGATGAACATGTGTGCATCTCTCTTCATAGTTTTTGTGCGTAAACTGAAACATAATGGATAAATTCAATAATACTTCATGTAAATTACAGAATGTATAACAAGCCTATTTAAAGGCACAGCTCCATCCTTATCAGAAAAACAACTACAGATTACATTCTATTTCATTCCTTTTAGCATGAAAAACTGTACTGTATGCTGTACACAACACAGACACATTTTCACCATAATAAGCAACCAGTATGTAGCATTACTCAAAAAACAACAGGCTTTTCTCTAACTGTATGAACTATCAATGGGGTTTAAAAGACTGAAAGCACATTGAAAATCTAAAATCTGAAATAATCAGAATGTTTGATGATTTATAATCTGACTAAAATAAAAAAAGACAGATATTTCAGAATCTGTTCTATTTGTAGGTTACCAATCAAACTTCACATCAGATATCCATGAGTGGTATCCTTCCACTGAAGCAGCTTTCAGATGACATTTGAGCAGAGCCTTGTTCAACTAAATCAATCTGCCTTGCTGAGCTGTTAAAAATATGTCTGTGCCTCAGGTTTCCCACAGAATATTGTTCACTAAATAATATGATGATAGTGGGAAACACAGTGTTAAACCTGCTAGGGACATGAGCAAGGGAGCTTTATCAGTGTGAACTCATGACCAGAGTGAAGGCAGTGTATGGAGCTCTAAAATCTGGAAACTGGATCAGTGGTATCCAAAGCAGGATAGGGTAGACCAAAAGTGAATACATCATCAGAAGATCAATACATCAAGCTTTGCTTACTGAGAGATAGAAACTTCGTCATAGATACAGTTTCCTAGGTAATACTCCATTCAGCATAAGTTCCATCAAAAGAAAGCTGTCTAGTAGTGTCTCAGAGGATGAGGAGGTTCTCTAAACCACCTCTCCAGAGGCAAAACAAGGCCAGACACTTATTGTGGGCTCAGATACAGCAGTATTTCACAGTGGAGGAAGGAAGAAAGTTCTACTTACTGATGAATCTTTGTGTGAGATTAATGGCAGTAACAGAAGGAGACCAACAGGAGAGAGAATGACACCACAGTGGATTAAACCCACAATGAAACATGATGCTGGGAATATTTCAATCTGCTGCGCTGGAGTTGGACACCTGCAGCAAATCGACCCTCCGTTCTTCAGAGACATGCTCCACTCTCTGGTTTGCATCTCTAAGAAGGATTCATCCTGCAGGACAATGAGCCCAAACACTCATCAAAGATTTGACTTGAAGAACAAAGAAGACGAAGGAGTACTGAGTGTCATGGACACTCAGACACTCAGAGACTCCACAGTCACCTGACTTCAACCCCATTGAACATTTACAGGGAACTTTAAAAAGTAAGAAAACTAAATATTCCATCCATCCATCCATCCATCCATCCATTATCTATACACCGCTTAATCCTCATTAGGGTCGTAGGGTGGCTGGAGTCTATCCCAGCTGACTTAGGCTGAAGGCAGGGGACACCCTGGACAGGTCACCAGTCTATCAGAGGGCTAAACGTAGAGACAAACAATCACACTCACATTCACACCTACGGACTATTCAGAGTTACCAATTAACCTGAGCATGTTTTTGGACTGTTGGGGGAATCCAGAGTACCCGGAGAAAACCCACACATGCACAAGGAGAACATGCAAACTCCATGCAGAAAGATCCTGGGATGGCCGGTGCCCTAAATATTCCTGATATCGCAAATTGTTAAGCCGATGCAATATTGAAGCCTCTTCACTTGGGGTCTGAGAGTTTTGGACCCCACCGTATATTCCACTTCAGTCTGCTCTTTTGCAGTTTATGCTGCTGCACATACATGAATTAAAACAGCAGCCACACAGCTGCGTGTCCATAACTGACACCTTTGTGGTCATCGTTGCACATTTTAAATAAAGCCCTAAATATGTTTAACACATGCACATAGTACCACCTAAAGGCCTATAAAGTTAATTTAAATCATGTCTTAGGATAGTTGTTTATTGTGACTATTTTCAGCTGTGGATTAATCTACATTTGGTGCTACTGTGTTACGATATACTTTATACTAGCAAACTGATAAATGCTACGTAAACACCAGTGGTGCTCTCACATTGTCACAATACTGCTGGTGCTTAATTTCATCCAGAGGTTCAAATGAAGCACCAGCAGAATACGCAACACTGATGTTTTTAATAACATAAGATGTGGCTTTGATGCGCACACAATACCTGTCATAGGGTAAAACCATTGTTAGTTTTGACCTTTTCATGGGATTTGTCAATAATAACAAAAGTAGCCATGAGACGCTTTGAGCTGTAAGAGAACCATGAAGAGAAGTGTTGATCTTTTGTGTTCACAGAATCGTTAGCTCTGTCTGTGTCCGCAGCCCTGTTGTGACTGCATGTGTAATGTAGCAGGTATGTTTGAGTCTATGAGTGTGCGCTGGAGAAGCTGTGATTATAGCAGGAGTGGGGGTGGGAGGTGTGTATTGTGTTACACAGGAACACATTAGCAGCCAGCCACTCTCAAAGTGGCGCGCTTGTTTCCTACTAGGATGCTCCCAGCAGCCACGCTGATCGAAGCCAGCTTCAACAGCATTCCCCCGGCTTTAGTGCCCTCAACACACACACACACGCACACACACACCCACACACACACACACACACACACACACACACACACACACACACACACACATCGCAGTAAAACATTTTCCACAGCAAAAATGGCGACAGCAGCAGAATCAATTGGTATCTTCCCTCTCCGGGGGCGCCAGTGAAACAGAGCTGAATAGAAGTTATTGAAACAAATGCAGAGCGAGACCATCGTGTTCGACTCACACACTGAAAATAGAGACACCCCCCCACCCCCCACCATCCTGAACATATCACCCCATCGTCTGGACCCCTGTCTCTGACTCTCCCTCGCTGCATGTGGCCAAACAGAAAGGGAGGGCGATTCTTCCTCTGCCGGGAAAAAGGTTAAAAGGGGCTGTCTTTCATCAGCTCATCATCCTCAGCTCACCCTGCATAATTTATGGGCTAGTTACTGTAATCAAAAATTCTTCTTTATTTATATTTTTTTTTAGTCGGGTTGGTGGGAGGTGCAGGGTGGAGGCAGAGCTCTGCCGCACAAACAGTTTCCCGCGAGCCCGGGCCTTTTCATGTGAAATGAGATACTGCTGTGATGTCCCTCGGGTAAGAAGGCACACACACAACACATACACAAAGTTGTGGAGAAAAACTCTTGTGTACACATGCAGCACAATATCTCAAACTTCCCTCTACTGTGCTCATGAATGTTAATGAGGGCAGAATGCGCAGACGGATTCAGCCGCTGTAAACCGAGCCAGCGCTGTGACGGCGCTGGTTTACAGGCTATTGTTGGCCAGACTAATTGATCATGAGGTCATGTCCTGTTTTTTGCCTACGTTATCGCTTAATAGCTATACAGTTGCATCACGAATCTCCTAGCAACTGGTTCTTTCACCATGTAAGAGATGGCTGTGGGAAATTAATGGAAAAATATGGAGCAAAATATGTAATGAAATGTATCTCTGGTGTAAGAGACCACATTGACCATGCAAGCAAAGGAAAGACTAAATAATTTGAGCCACTGAATTTATAGCAATGACATTTCTTTTAAAAACCAAGTTGAAATGTAGAAAATAGATTTCTGAAGAAAAAAGTTTTAAAAGGGTTGCATCTGATGGCAGATGTTATTGTTCCTGTCAGCTCATGAGCACTGACAGAAATAAAGCAGTTCTTGTGGTGGTAACAAGTAAAAGTAACTTATATTCATGTGTGTGTGTGTGTGTGTGTGTGTGTGTGTGTGTGTGTGTGTGTGTGTGTGTGTGTGTGTGTTATAGCATTTTGTAGGAAGAAAACTGATTAATAAGGGTTGTATCTAGGGGCAAAGTTCATTTTTCCCATTAGCTAGTAAACGCTGGCAGCTACTGTTACTGTTACAAGTGACTCAAATTAAAAACAGTTTGATTTATGTTTCATTTTAATTAGCTGGTTATCCAAACTCAATGAAAAATAGTGTGGTTCTTTTTTTAATCGGCATGCCACGTCTATCAGACCGACACCTCAATGCATTGATGTGTTTATTGAGATTTACTCGATAAATCTGCTGTGAAATGTGAACAGTGGGTTTCTGAAAAATGATGCCAAAGTTTTGATGGCAAACTGCAACAAAAGGAATGCTTTTTTCTGGAATGTATTTTTTTCAATATTATTATTAAATGCTCTGAAAAATAATAGATGCATTTCAGCACAGTAAACATATTGCAGGAGATCAGTGCAGAACAATGACCAAAGAAAGAGACAAGAAAAAGAGATTTTAAAAAATAAAAAAAATAAAAATAAATAGGGGGGACTGGGGGCAGATTTGATACACAGGCGTCACTGGTGTGGTTTTATTGGACATATGTCTGATAGATTCCATTGATCTGATGATGAGATTGCCTAAACTTGGTAGCTCAGAGTCATGTTTAGTATTAGGACATTATTATTTAATTTACAATCCAATTCAATCTGTGTTGAACTGAAATTGAACTATTTGAATTCTGTTTTGTGATTATCGAAGAGTTAACTCTTTAAGAATCTTAATTTGTGAATCCTCAAACCCCCCCACCCCCCACCCCCAATTTTACATGGCCATAATAATAATGATTCAGTTAAAAATTTGAATGTGTTATTCATTCATAAATATTATCTTATATTTGTGCCTCCGATTCCTTCTAGTTTTAATACTTATCACATTCCTTGACTAGACATTTAAAACATCACATTAGACAAAGCTGGATTACCACCTGGGCAAAGTGCACAACTGCTGGGTGCCCAAGATCCTAAGGGTTCTCAAAAGCCACCACAGTTTCATCCACTTTCACTGGTTTTGGCAAATTGATTAGTTATAAATCCTATTTGCAGCACTAAAGCACAAACTCAACTAAGGTGCTTGGTGCGTGACTGGCTAATTATCTGGCACTGTGTCATGTAGGTGCCCTGTCCATGGTGTGTGTGTGTGTCTGTGTGTCTGTGTGTCTGTGTGTGTGTATGTGTTGCTGTCAGTCAGATCTTAATCTGCAATGCAAACTTCTGGTCATTAGAGACCAGGACAAGGACACCCTGTGAAATTCATTCATTTTTTTCAGTGAAGCTCTCAACTTTCTGGTATTCCTCAATCAGTTTGTCTGAACAATGTTCTGGTGTCAAACTACAAAAAAAAAAAAAATTATAAAAGGCATTACTTATGTTTTTATCTAAACAGCGTGTCACTTCACTAGCAGTCCATAGGGTGTAATGCTTGCATTTATTGTTTCTACCCAAAATGCACTGTGTATCTTTAAACTCTATCATGTTTCATACATTTTTTTTCATTTAACTTCCACATAAAGTATTTCCTGCATATTTTTTTTTAGGATGATTTGCTTACATACCAGCTATCAGTCCTCTTCTCTCTTTCCTTTGATGGTGCATAGCAAGGTTTGTTGGCACATCAGCGTCACCACCTGCTCCTCAGTGGAAAGGAATGAAACTGATTGCATGATGTGAACATGAGCACAATATGAACTAAACACACTAATAAAAATGCATGAAAATACTGTAAGTGAGACAGATCATTTCACTTTTAAGTGTCTATCATTCATAGAAACAGAGCACATTTTGAACTGGAGTTGTCCTATATTAACAATAAAATTATAATTAACATTATTTGCTCGGTTTTCAGACAGCGCAGTGCAGCAGCAGCTCCTGAGTTCCAACCTCGCTTTAGGGTCTTTCTGTGTTGAGTTTGCATGTTCTCCCTGCATGCATGGGTTTTCTAGGGTTCTCCGGCTTCCTCCCACAGTCTAAAAAATGCTCAGGTTAATTGGCAATTCCAAATTGTCCGTAGGTGTGAATGTGAGTGTGGTTGTTTGTCTCTATGTGTAGCCCTGTGACAGACTGGTGACCTGTCCAGGATGTCCCCTACCGTCACCTGAAGTCAGCTGGGATAGATTCCAGCCCCCCACAACCCTACAGAGGATAAAGCAGTGTATGGATGGATGGATGAATGGATGCTCATTCTTTACCATAAAATACATTTAAATCAGCTGTTATTTTTCTCTAAATTGCACAGATTGACAGGGAAATAGAGAAAGCATTAGTTGCAATTGTTCCTGTTTTTATATTCAAGGTTTCGTGATTTATTAGGTAAGTGAAACATAGTTCATAAGCTGACATCAGTATCCATCAGAGTTTCCTAGTAAGACAAAAAACTCCTAACTTGAATTCTTCGTGACTTTGAGCTATCGTGCATTACAGATCTACTTGGTAAAGGGCAAATTTTCTTTTAACTGATGTTCCTGCTGCGTCTTGTTTGAATTGTAATCTTACCTGTAGCTTTCAGCTGCAGTGGAAATTCCTGACTTTTGTGTCTGAAACTGATCTGATGATCAACAAAGTGCACGCAGTCCATGCTATGAAATATCAACTACTCAGGAAACATATTTCTAACTCATTTCCATTGAGTGGACCTCTAAATTAAAGTGTCTCAGCGTGGCTTCTTTTTATATCAAATCAAAACTTTAATATTGTGTCAGTCTTTCTACGAAACTGATGAAATACAAAACTTTAATTTATCTAATAAAAGTGGATACTTTTTTCAACCTGGTGCATTTCCTGTAAATTGTGGCTGTTGTGGTTCAATGGATCATGCTAACTTTTCACTCCCTACATCCATTTTACAGATTCAGGGAAACAAGAATTAGCACAAACTGGCATGCAAACAGCAGATATCAGGATGAAAAGCATGAGCACCATGCTGCTTTCAAAAAAGCGAGATTTTTACATGAACCCTTGTTTGTTCTCATGTCAGACTGTAAGTGAACACAGAAATTAGGACTCAGCTGATTTGACAAGAGACGTAATGATCTTGCATCAGGTTAGCTGGTGTATTCTACTGTGAGGTAGAGTATAGCATCAGTGGTAGAGAGGTTGTAGCAAATCAGACATCCAGTGCATAAAATGTCTTCTTATTTGTTATTTGTAACTGTTACTTACTGTATGGACAGCTGAGCATTGGGTCCAGCCGGTGAAGGTCTTTTCTTGCAGTTGATTTTAGGGAGGTGAAACACGACTCTCAGGACACGATGTTGTAGATTCATTAGTCACAGTTGCACAGTTGGGGTTACTCTGATCCATGGACACATGGAGATTATCCAGTTCTGCCATGCACAGATTCCATTCTTTGCAGCAACAGTTTACCTCCTCAGTTGGCAGCAGAGCAGTGAGTGCAGGAACACCACCAATGTCATTCGTCTTTTAGGATGTCCGGATGTCTGACTGCCTCCATCTTCTGAGTCGTGTCTTTAATTCGGTTCCTCGTCCGTGGACAAATAAATACGGCCAACCATCAAACCGAAATGATTTGCCACTTGAGTTCACAGTAGTTACCCCACTTTACACAGTTTGCATGCTGTTTTATGCGATTGCTGATTTCCCAAAAGCATCATTCCCCAATGAACGTGACCCACAGAGACACAACAGCCACAACAATACTAAATATACCAGGCTGAAATAAGCCAGAATTGCCCTCGAATACTGTCACATTTCCCTCATAACTTGGGTAAGACTGGACACATCTTTCTTAGAAATATCCTTGAAGTTTATGGCTAAACACGAGGAGCAGGTACAATTATACCTACATTGATTGTTAAGAAGCCACACTGACAACTGTTCAACTTACAGCTAAGTAGCAGCGTATTTTTCGGAAATTATGAGGAAGGCTTTCTGGAAATTAGGGGTGAAATACAGGATAAATTTTTAAAAAGGACTCACCGACTTCTACAACTACTATGCAGTTTAAAACGCTTTATATTTTACGGAAACATTTTTAAAAACTGAGACACAAAAAAATAACTCAGATGGCTAATACAACTGAAAGTAACATTAAGAAAACAAAATTGAATCAAAAATATATACACTACTGTTCAAATGTTTGGGGTCACTTAGAAATGTCCTTATTTTTGAAAGAAAAGCAGTGTTTTTCCAACGAAGATAGCATTAAATGAATCAGAAATACAGTCTAGACATTGTTATCATGGTAAATGACTATTCTAGCTGGAAACGGCTATTTTTAATTCTGTTCTAATGCTACATTGTGTGAGCTAATGGTGTTGAAAGACTAACTGATGATTAGAAAACCCTTGTGCAATTATGTTAGCACATGAATAAAAGTGTGAGTTTTCATGGAAAACAGGAAATTGTCTAGACGACCCTAAACTTTTGAACCGTAATGTTATATATACATACATACATATATCTATATATATATATATATATATATATATATATATATATATATATATATATATATATAATATATATATATATATATATATATATATATATATATACATATCACACACATAAAAGCAAGATTATCATTAGTTTGACTAGACAGTCAAGGTGCTAACATACCTTTAAATGAACATAGAAAGAATCTTTACAAAGCAGAACCTTTTTTAAGAAATACAAAGTTCTGATTCTTACTGAAGCGCTATCTTGTGTCATCACGTTATATTCTTCTATATGTTGTCTCAGGACTCACACTGTCACTGCAGCTGTGTGATACTGGATTTCTTTGTGCTTCGAACTGTCATTTCTGTTCCTGTGATGTCCTCTGCAGAGCCAGAGAAAGGCAAGAAATCTCCATCATTACAGCTGCAGTGTGTTGCATGTGATCGAGCTGCATGAAAACATGCATGTGGGTAGGAATGTTGGTAGGCTGTGTTTACAGTGTGTGTGTGTGTGTGTGTGTGTGTGTGTGTGTGTGTGCACTGCTGAAGCTGGCTAACAAGTGATGAACACACAGCCATCTCACAGTATCGGAATCTGAAACCGCAGCCTGAAAATACTGTCCTGACAGTCAGGATAAAAAAGGAAGCAGTTGACCACAGAAACCTGCGATTTGACGTGATTCAACCGCTGGTCATCCACCTCATCAAACCCCAGTCCATACCAGTGTTCTTGATAATGCAGCCTGCTTCCCACAAGCCTACTGGCAATCTGACCTGTGAAGCTGTGTGATGAGTGTTGAGTCTGGCCACACACATTCCTACCCAGCCACCAGACTCTCCACCCTGTGGGCTGAGGGCTCAAGCTCATTCCTGGACTCTTCCTCTGCACTTCTAGTAATTGCATGTGTTCACACTAAAGGATGCAAACGTTTTTGTAAATCTTATGATTAAAAAAAAAAAAAAATCACGAGAGCAATGTGATCATGCTGGATTTTAATAGACCTGAAATTCATAACATTTTGACCAAGAAAAGCTCTCAGAGAGTGCAGTACTCCGCTAAGGCTGCTCAGTCATTGTATCATATCTCACGGATGAAATCTTTCATAAAAAATTACCTTTCAGTGAGCACAGGTGTGTGTACACATGTCTACGTTAAGTACGGATACCGAATCCCGTGACCTAAATATGTAGCGGGTGGCGGGAATTGATGGGATTCAGACACACATCAATTGTTCCTTGTATCATTTCTGACGGGTAAGTCTCGATAAGTCTGCAACGGTCAATTTGTAGTAGGATCGCAATCATGTGATCGTCAGCAGGCAGCTGGCATCGTGTTTACTTATAGTTAATGACACCGTGCCACTATCTTGCAATGTTGCAGAAATCTTTAACAAATTCGTGGATCCAGACTATACGCCACATCACTGCCAAAATCTAATGTGGTGCTCCTTTGGTCATTTCTGAAGCTTCCCTGAAGATTTCATCCAAATCTGTTTGTCTGTTTTAGAGTAATATTTCTAACAGACACACAAACAGACGGACAAACATATGCCGATCATCACATAACTCCTTGGTGTTCCTTGGTGGAGTTAACATAAGAACAACAGCAACACAGTCAGATAAACCTGATAGGACTCTGTGTACAGCACCGGTCACAAGCCTGGACATACATCTTGATTTAAGGGTTTTCCTAGATTTTAGAATAGCACTGAACACACAATCTGCGCAGCAACACATGAAATTATGTAGTAAACAAAAAGCAAAGCAGTCTTGAAGGAGTTCTCACATATGCTGAGCACTTGTTTGCTGCTTTGCCTTCACTCTGTGTTCACATCCATCCCAAATGGGTTTAGGTCGGGTGATTGTGGAGGGCAGGTTGTCTGATGCAGCACTCCTAGTACTACAGAGCATTACTATTTTGCAACCAAATATTTGTCAAGATATGCGCCGAACATTTTGCAAGTCTGTCTCCATCCTCATTCTGCGTTACATTGCCAGTCGTTGACTGTGTAGAATTGCTGTGTCTGATTCTTCTGCTGCTCCCACTGCTCCAAAAAACTATGCTGCTGTGCCCTGCACCCTGACTCACAGGTGTTTCTATCATTTGTGGCTAACCGGTGAGGTCGAGTTTACACAGTTAAGTGTTTTATTTCAGCTCCATTACGTTTTGAGTACAAGTTGGGTAATGTACGCACTAGTGACATGTAATATGCTACATTAGCTGGTCCATTTTGCCTTGTGAAAGACAACAGTGAATTATACAGTGTCTTTTCGGATGTTTTAATGTCCTTCATGCACTTTATTGGTGTAATTACATTCTGGCGAGAGTACTTTTATTTGTTAACTTGCAGTGCTTTCACTGTTTCCTACTGTCACACAGTATTTTCCCAGCTCATTAGATATTCCAGTTGTAAACACTGGGAGTGCCGAAACCACATGTGAGCACAATCATGTGGCGCGTCGGATCCCTTTGGGTTTAGGAAGGGTTCAGCTGATTGTTTCATTTGGGAGAGGTCGGCCAGTAGCCCCCCACCCCCAAGTAATTAAGAATGCACTAGTCCTTGCTGCAGCTCCACACCGTTTGTGCACATTCTTAGCTTCTTTGTTGTTTTCTCCTGTGGGAGAGAAGCTGGAGTGAGCAGCTTATTACATACATCTTCTTTATCGTTTGTTATTTAAGAGATCACTGTGAGTCACAGCAACCTCTTCGCAAGGAGCCCACCAGTTATATCTATTATTGTTGTATCAACAGGTGTTGTGAAACATTCAGGGTGCAGCTGAAATATTTGCTGGGGCATATGAAGGAAGACGTCTAACTCTAATATTAAAAGTTAGTCTGGATTCCATCACTCTGCCTGTTGATCAAACAGAAACTTCAGGTGGTCCCTGAAGTTCCAAGTTCCACCATGAAGGCCTGGTTCATATTGTCTTCATTAGGAAGCACTGATTTGGGCAGGTAACTCTGATGAACTTCTCTTCTGCAGCAGAGGGAACTCTTGTTCTTCTTTTCTAGTGTAGTCCTCATGAAAACAGTGCTTGATTTCAAAATTCAAAGTTTTCAAAGTTTCAAAATTCTTGAAATTCGGCAGATTGACTGACCTTAATGCCTTAAAGAAATGATGGACTGTGGTTTCTCTTTGCTAAGCTGAGTGGTACATAGCATAATATGGATTCCTACAATAGTTGAATAGGGCTGTTTGCTGTTACACAACCTCAGTACAACAAAACTGATGCCCTCAAACACACTTAGAAGGTAAGAAATTCCATCAGTTAACATTTCACAAGGCTCCTCTATGCCAGGTGACGACCTCATACAGCTGGTTATGTACAGTATTACCGAAAATGTGCATGATGATGCATGAAGATGGATGGCTGGATAGAAGACAAAAAAAATTCCCATTTGCAAATTGTTCAAACTTTCTCAAATATTATTGTCATTAGCAGAAGAAACAATATCAGTGCCAATGCTGTTACATTAATGAACAACTGAATAGTTCTATTATTTCTATTATTGCAATTATTATTAAGAATTAAAATGTAGGTTGTTTTTATTTTAAACCAAAAATCTATTAATTAAGTTGTTCAAGCTGGTTCAGCTTTAAAATATAACTTCATCTGTTTCTTTACAAACTGAAGGGCTCGACATTTACATTTTCTCAGTTTGCAGAGTCAGTTCTCCATCTAACATGAAGAACTTACAGTGGTGGTTTCTCCTGCTAAAGACATTTTGTATCAAATAGCCCAAAGACAACATGTGTTTCAGGTAGCTAACATGGCTTGAGGGTAAGACCAATGCAAAAGTATCTCCATCCATCCATTATCTACACATCACTTAATCCTCATTAGGGTCATGGGGGGCTCTGGAGTCTATCCCAGCTGACTTAGGGTGAAGACAGAGGACACCATGGAAAGGTCACCAGTCTATCACAGGGCTAAACATGGACAAACAATCACACTGACATTCATACCTATGGACAGTTTAGAGTTACCAATAAAACTTAGCATGTTTTTGGACTGTGGAGGAAGCCAGAATACCTGGAGAAAACCCATGCATGCACAGGGAGAACATGCAAACTCCGTGCAGAAAGATCCCGGGAAGGCCGGGACGTGAACCAGGGATCGTCTAAGCTGCAAGGCCAAAGTGCAAACCACCAAGCCACTGTGCAGTCATAAAGTACCTAAACGTGCAATTTCACTGTATCCTAAAACTCCCTGAATCTCTGGATTTTAATCAGTAACTCATTATGGTCTCAACTAAACTTACTAAGCTAAACTTAGTAAAATTTACTAAATTGTTGTCACTCCAAACAGAAATGAAGATGCTGACTTTACCATCTTCCCCATCTCAGCTCCCTGTTCCTGGTGTTTCTTCTGTTTCTCCATCTCTCTCTGTGTCTTATGTTTGTCCTCATTTGTCCTCTTTGTGTGCTGGTGTGGCAAACTGTTCCTCGGAATCACGTAGCATACCTGGGAATCATCTGCTGCTTTACTTGTTCTGCCTGCTTCTGTGGTAGTATTGTCAGCCAAAACGCTCCTAATAGCATCTCCCAGTTCTAACCTGCAGCTTTGTGCCTCAGGTCCCAGTCATCTGCAGTTTGTTCCTCTCAAGCTCACTCTTTGCCAAGTCTCAGGCTGAGGCTCATCCAATGTGACAGCATTTTCAGCCATTCGCCAAGCCACACACCACACTCACAGTCACCAGCTCTCAGACTCCACACACTTCAAGATTCCCATGCCAGTCATTCACCTACAACAGTCTCCTGTATATGGATTACCTCCCCTGGTTTTCTCTCTTCCTCACAAAGAATGTTTTTGTGTCTTAAAAATGTCCATCTTTGTATACAGTGTACAGACTTCAGGATTATCCTTGATCACAATCCAAATAGTTTTAATTATTAAAAGAAAAAGCAACTAAGACTTAATTAACAAGCATTAAAGGGACATAACAACAACATTTTCTTCAAACTAAAATACCAAAGGGTCTCTGGAGAGTTCAGAAAAATTGCATGCTGCTAATTTCCTGATGATGTTTTTTAAAAAAAAACAAAAAAAAAACTGCGAGCTGAGCAAGTCAATCTTTAAGAACTGATTTTATTGTACAATATAATTGCAACAGTATATGTACACAATGCATATTCAGATAATCATAATTGCACTTGGATTGTGTTTTCTATTACCGTAATGAGGAAATATTGCTCATTAATGTATTTGACAGATGATAAACTTTGATAATGTCACTCAGCTTCTTTAAAGTCATTTTTATAGACTTGCTTTTATGTGAAGTTTACTTTAAGCTTTAATTGGTTTTAGTGTTTAATTTTAGCTGTCTAGTTCTTTGGTGTGACGTCATCTTTAATTCTTGAATTTATTATTTTTTCTTTACTTCTTTTCTTATTTATTTGTTATAATTGATTGCTCTAACTTGTCTCCTTATGTCTTGCTTGATTTTCTGTGTTGCATGTTTTAACTGTCAAAGCACCATGTGAAGGCTGTTCTTAAGGCTGCTATATAGATGAAGTTATCATTACTCTGCCAAGGAACGTGGAAGAGTTATGTGGCGATCGGCATACATTTGTCTGTCTGTCTCTCTGTCCGAAATATTACTCAAAAACAAACTCTCTGAGTGCGTTTTCTTGTATTATTACTCCGCCAAGGAACCCGGCAGAGTTATATGACGATCGGAGTACATTTGTCTGTGTACAAAATTACAAAAAAAACGGACTAATGGATTTGGATGAAATTTTGAGGGAAGGTCAGAAATGACACAAGGACCACCTCACTATGTTTTGGCAGTGATGCAGCTTATAGTCTGGATCCACAGATTTGTTAAACATTTCTGTATCATTGCGAGATAGCGACACAGCGTAACTGTAACTATGACAACAAGTGAACACTACATCATCTGTCTGCTGACAATCACATGATTGCGATCCTACTACAAATGGATCATTGAGGACATATCGGGACTTATCCATCGGAAATGATACATTGTAGGTGTGTTTCCGAGTCCCATCAGTTCCCACTGTCCGCTACATGTTTAGGTCATACGATTCAGAATCCGTCCATAACGTACACATGCATGACACATGCCTGTGCTTAATGCGAGGACATCTTGTTTGTGGGTACATCTATATTAAATGGCCACATGCCATGGTGCCGTGAAAACCTGCCACACAATTTCTCAAGATTTCAGCCATCAGAAATGATATAACGACTGAGCATCCTTGGAGGATGTACTGTGCTCTCTGAGTGCTTTTCTTGTACTATTACTCTGCCAAGTAACACGGTGGAGTTATGTAGCGATCAGAGTGTGTTTGTGCACAAAAGTACTCAGAAACAGAATAACGGATTTGGATGAAATTCTCAGGGAAGGTCAGAAATGTCACAAGGACCACCTGATTAGGTTTTGGCAGTGATGCGACTTATAGTCTGGCTCCATGGATTTGTTAAAGATTTATCATTACGAAATAGCGGCATGACGTCACTGTAACTATGACAACAAGTAAACACCAAGTCAGCTGCCTGCTGATGATCACATGATTGCGATCCTACTACAAATCCACTGCTGCGAACTTATGGGGACTTAGCTGTCGGAAATCATACGACAGAGCAACCTTATTATTATATCAGTCACATATTCATATTAAGTGCATTTCTTCGACAAAATAGAACATTTTGGAGAATTATATCTACTTGTCTTAACTACGTTATTCTTCAGCTTTTAATAACCCTTTTCCAACACTTGCTTAAGATTTGGGAGGGTTCTAGTCTGGTTTAATGCTGGAAACCTCCACAGAGACTTGAAACACAAAGTGTTTTCTTAAATTTGACCAAAACCACCATCTTTCCTTAACTTTAACCACAAACTATTGAACTTATTGTCTCTGGTGTGAAGGCTCTTTACGCCCACCATTCCCTGAAACCACCTCCTGCTGACTTTATTGCACTTCATAAAATGCTTCATTCTAAAAGATTTTTGCGTCTAAAAGTATTACACTCACAGATTATGTTGCATCTAAATGTAGCTGCAAAAACTCAGAAAAGTAACTACCAGGAGACAAGGTCACAACTCCTCAAAAGAGCTCAAGTCAGGAAGTCATGTTTGTAATTCTACAATTTCCTGAAAATCAAAACTAGATATTTTAGGTTGAATTAACTTATAATGAATAGCATTTAGAATAAAGAAATTCATGAAAAGCAAATGAGAAAATATCCACTGATTCCACTACATTCCTGTGATGTTTCACAGAATCAAAATCACGGCAGGTTGAGAAAAAACAAGTGAAAAACAAACATGTTCGTATTTGCCCGTGGCTTTTCTTCAGACTGCACAGCCCTCCTGACCTCTTCCAGGTTCCCCCATCAGACTTATTAATGATTTAGTTGACCAAAAGCCAAAGCTAAAGTGGATAATACCCTTGTGGAGGAGTATTTCTTCAACTGTGATGCTAACTTTTTTGCTTGTCCTCCTGAAAACAGGTGCCATCAGCAATGAATGGTAGAAACTTCAGAGAGAAGAGAGACTGAAGGGAGATAAAGAGAGTGAAGGGGCCTTTGAGTAACAGCTCATCTTTTATTTGGCAACACTTCAAATGTAGCCCGTTTACCACGTCTAGACAAGACAGCTTTCAAAGCTAGGGTAGGGTACTGTTTTTTTACCCGAGTATATAAAAGCTATTTACTGTAACAGCAGAAGACAGACATCTCTTTTAGTTTTCCTACCACAGACGCTCTGCTACTCCTCTACGTTGCAGATGAGTTTGTCAGATGCCTCTGTCCACCTCTCTTTCTCTCAGTATAACCCTCCTCCTCTCTCTTCCAGCAGTCTGTTTGAAGCTGTGAAAGAAGTGAGACAATCTGATCCCGTTTGATGGATAATTTGAAGAACTCAGCATGCGAGATCAGGGCTGAGGCGTTGTTCGCTTTCTGGAGGCTGGAGCTTCACAAAGCAGGTTTTTGGTGTTTTTGCTGCCCTTTAAATTCGACAGTCAGCATGTTGAGGCCATTCATGTACTCGAACTACAGCCACTGTAGTGCCAATACAAGCTTTTCATGTGGCTCTTGATGCTATTTTGTAATTGACAATCCTGATATTAAAAGATGCAGTGTGAGGAGAAGACTTTTTTACTTCAGAAATTATGATTTTACATCAGGTGTATCTGAACAGACACCCTAGCTCCCTTCTGTTTTCCTGTTTGACTAGTGCCATTCAGACATTCCAGTAAAAGTCTATCCATCCATTTGCTATGTCTGTGTATTTCTATGGAAGGTTGCAGGGGGCTGGAGCCTATTCCAGCTGACATAGGTTGTAAAAGAGAGGTTGCCAGTCCACCACAGAGCTTCCAGCAAAAATATAAGTCAAAATAATCTCAGTGTCTCTTTATAGTAACAAATGTATCTCTTATCTTACAACATTCCACTTTGTCTCGTTTTTTTTCACAAAACCAACACTTCTTATTACAACTAATTATGGGTTAATATATATATTAGTGGCTACACAGTGGTTAGCACTTTGGCCTTGCAGCTAGAAGATCCTCAGTTCACTTCCCCGCCTTCCTGGGATCTTTCTGCATGGAGTTTGCATGTGCTTCCTGTACATGTATGGCTTTTCATTAGGTTTTCTGGATTCCTCCCACAGTCCAAAAACATGCTCAGGTTAAATGGTAACTCCAAATGTGAGTGTGATTGTTTGTCTCTGTATGTATCCCTGTGACAGACATGACCCCCCGTGACCCTAATGAAGATTAAGCAATGTATAGATAATGGATGGTTGGGGATGGATGTATTTTAGCAAGACAATTCCATATTACTCCATCATTATCTAAAGAAGCACTGATCATTGGGTGATCATCTAAAATGATAAATACATATACAACATGATGATCTATGTATTATTCTGAGGGTTAAGTTTTCTCTGAGTACCTGTGCATTATCATTGTGATCACTGATCAGATTTACCAAATGTAAGATTTTTTTTCATGGATTAGATGTTGCGACCTGCAATGGTGAAAATGATATTTAATTGGCTGCTGAAAAATGAAGCCAATGAAGTGCAAAATACTGCAATTCCTCAAATGTCTACCTGAGACCTGAGTCCACCCACATAGACCTCAATATTAAATTATATATATGATGACGTCACATAGAGTTAATCCATCTTCATATCAGTGTCAACAAAAAATTACGTCCCTTTACAACTAAACTGTATTCTGATTTATGAGTGTAAACAAAATTCATTTTATTTTTGAACATATTTTCTTACCTACAACATAGTCCAATCTGAATTTACAAAATAACAGACTGAGCATTCCAGCATTTTCACATTTCACTCCTCTAATGTCATCAGATATAAAAAAAAACAAAAAAACAAAAAAACAACTGAATCAATGCAGAGGAGCCAGAGGTAACATTCTTCTGCTTTTTAAACACTGTCCACTTTACCCACAGTGCAATTCATTATTATGTTATGCTAGTAATGGCTAACGTAGCCTGCAGCAGAGACAAGCAGCAGGCTACAGAGGTCTGGTAACTTCACATCTTTCTTCCTTCACACTCTCAGATTTCTTTTTCATTTTCGAACCTGTGGCCCCAGCTCTCTCTGGAAACACAAAGGGCTTCGTACAGCTAATAAATCATTTACTGTGGGGGTAAATAGACTCTGATGTTTAAAATTGAATAAAGCAAGAATAATAGTCAAGTGGAAACAGCTGTGTACAAATGTATGAAATAAATATATTTATAAATAAACCTACTAAAGATGTTTTTTAAATTATACTTTTTAAAAAAAAAAAGACAGGCAGGCAGTGGTGCTACACCCCAGCATGAACCACAAGACACTCATTTCAAATGTTCACCCTCTGGACTCGCTAGACCTTTGAGGATTTTACAGACAGTGACACATTCACTGTCACTATGTCAAATATGCAACAGCTCTGGACCACTGGAAACCTCAAGTTGCATTGTGGGTAACGTAGGTGCAGATTTTCACTCGAAAGATGCATGGATCTGCAGCAGCAACTGTCATCTATTTATTCGTTTATGTCCACCAAGAGTGTGACATTGCTGAATCAGTGGAGAAAAGGCTCAATTGCAGACAGTAAAGTATTGCCACACTGAGTGGTGGAGTGGAGCTATGTCTCCAAGCCACAGGGTGTCCTTCTCCGCCTTGCTGGTGGGATCCAGGGCTTCTCTGATGACGGGGTGCAACTGTGGCTTTCTGGGGAGTGTCTGGAATGGGTGCCATCTCTCTGCGGTGCTCCACAGTGGCCTGATGACGGGAAGAGAGGGGACAAGTCACCGCTTCGAACCGGCCATTGCTTGACGCGGGAGGACGAGGAGGATGGGAGGTGTTTGAAGACAGAGGGTGCATGGGAATGGCTCATTCTCTCCTCCACCGCCCAGCAGCTCTGGCATATCCCCAACGTTATGGCGGTAATTGATTCTCTCTGTGCCATTAGTCTCTGAGACAAAGATGCGCCAATGAGAGGGGGTGCTGTCACTTAGAGGCTGGCATGGCGCCCAGCCACACACTTTCACCAACACACAAATAGATACATGCAAAGATATATTCATTTTACTGGCACACACACACTTAGTTTTTCACACAGATGCAAAGTAGCATTTGTATAATGTCAGCTGTCAAGGTCTGTCGAAGCAAGAGCATTGCTCATTTGCAAATAAGCCAAACATCAACAGTATACAGCGCAAACATGGTTAATGCAGGAGTCTACACACGGAAGAATCAAAGGGAATACAAATGGCTGGTGATCAGATTTGACATTCTCCTCTTATACATGACATTATTCTGTTTGTGCTGTGTTTGTGAGGTTATTGTGGTCACAGTAGAACAGCATTCCTCTAAGAGATGCAAGCACACACAAACACACACACACACACACACGCCTACACACGCAAACACACACAAACACACACACACACTCAAATATAAAAAGAGAACTCCCCAGACAAAGAGCAGGGCATGTCTTTATCTCATTAAAGTTAACGAGAGGCTGCTGTCTTCTGCCTGCAGACCAGGAGTAATCTGATACAGAAGCCTTTGCTGTGGGCATCAGGCCTCTTAGCCGTCACCACCAGCACCGTGCTGCTCGTCATCATCATAACACTCATCACCAAGCCCGCGACTGCTGTCGTTGCTGGCACCTTAACACTCATCGCAGTCGTAACTGTAATTCTATGGTCATTTCAGAAATCTCCACAGTCGGCACGTCACCATATCGTCTTTAATGTCGGCACATGGATGCCAAACATTGTACACAGTCACCATGGCAATTGTCTTTTGTCATCCTCCGCGATGCTGTTTCTCATCACCATGGCCACGGCAGCAGCACCTTCTTCACACGGAGGAAAAGAGGCAGAACAAAAGCAGGTAGAACCTAGTATACACACACGCACACACACACACACACACACACACACGTGTGCATGCACGCACACACACATGCACAGACACACACGTGCACTCACACACACCCACACAGACAAAGCATGCACTGAATGCCAATTAACCAAATGAAGGATAAACTAGTGGAGACAGTAGCCTCTCAAAGTCAGTTACGAGCTAATTAAAGAACATATAGCATACAATCTGAGATCACTCAGATCAGTGTGCCCCCAGGCGCTGGGAGCTGCTGGATAAGCATTCCTCTACATCTCTAAAGTGAGCTCTCCATATATGCAAAAGCAGGGCTATAAACTGGTGGCACCCTTCCATCACTCCAGTAGAGTCAAACCATCTCTGGCTGACTTTATTCCTCTCGCCTCTCAAGGCTTGCTACAACTTGGATGCTCATTTGGAGTCTGTAATTAATTGGAGCCTCTATTTTTTTTTTCATCTATTTTTGTTTGGCTGTTGACCGACGTGTGGTCCTCTCACGCGCTCATCTTCAGGTCGACGTGGCTCCCTAATTAAGACTCCAGAGGACGGCTAATTGCTGTTGCGTGCCTCTCGGCGGAGCAAGGGAGCCTTCTCTCTGGCGCTGCCCGGAAAGAGCGCCCGAGCGCCGAATTAAAGGGGCTTATGTAAGCTTGTGGTGAAACTATTAAACACCAACCAACTTTTCCTTGTGAGGAGCTGCCACTTGATTTAATGGGCCTCATTAAAAGTGCACATCACAGAGATCCAAACCGCTCTCTCCAGCTTCACACGACAATGGGATAATGGTTCCTCCTCCATGCTGTCAAAGCCTAATCCTAAATATTGAACATTGCTATTGCTTCTGCAGAACAATCCAAAATGGGCTGCAGCATTCTTAAAAGGAAGGATTCACATCATTTGTCTTTTTTGACAAGGGGCAGAGAGGAGGAATAGATGGCGTCGAGCAGCTCGGTGTTGTTTATTAGGAGAGGTAAATGGAGAAATCTCAAGCTGAGTGAAAATAGATCTGAAATATTGGTTTTATTGCACTCCTTAAAATTTTTGAATAAGCTTTGTCTGACAAGGCCAGATTAGATACATGTTGGCATTGTTTATTAGGAGACTGGCATGGTGGGGATCTGATTAAATGTCATCTAGCAAATCTTGAAATCTATCAATAGGTCTAGCTACATGAGTCCTGTTTAATCCACCTATTCTTCAAAAAAGAGTCATAAAAGGAGCAGGAGTTTGGAGGGCATTGTGTTTAAGAAAAGATTGGCTATGTGTTCATTTTTAATTGTTTCCCTTCTTGTAAATGTTACACAATTCTTTAATGACATTTTGATGATGCACACAGCTTATTTACATTGCCTATAACATACCCACAACAGCTAGCTCTACAACCAAAAGCATCAGTAGGATACTCTTCCGTAGCAATAAATATAATAGTGGATTGGCTTGGTAGTGGTAATGCTAATTCAGCTACTCTGTTGCTTATAGGTCATAGTGGCCCCACAAGACATCAAATTTTAGATTCATTTAATCAGATACAAAAGCCTACAACATATCTTTAAAGCTACACCAATAATTTTCATTTTAACTGCTCAAGTGTGTGGGTCTTTTAACCTGGTGTTTCAGTATTATCGCTGCAACTTTGTGGTTTGTTTTACATTTAGTCTTATAATCCTCATTTTTAATGGAAAGAAGCAGTTGCTTGAAAATGTTTTAAACTAAAGGCTGTATTTTGACCCAAACTAAGACCCCATAATGAACCTAACTAAGTAATGTTAATGCCTAAACTTAATCAAACATCAACTGATAAAAAACATGTGCAAGAGGAAGTCAAAACAAGACTGAAGTTAAAATATAACTCTTTAAGAATGATCAGAGACAAGACCCAAACTCGCGTCTTTAAGGTGAAAGCTCCCTGACTTACACCTCCTCCATCTCCTTCAAATGCACACTTTTGCTTCTCTTTGTAAGTAAAACATTTCTGCACAGCCAATAAATGAACTGAAAATGGAGTTTCATTGAAGGGGGTGAGTAGTTAACTACTGGCCCACATGATGCTGACAACAGACCATTAAATGGAGCTAACATCTGCGCTGTTTAACTAAACAGGCATTGCTTAAAACACTTGGGCTTACATGTTGCTCCACTGCACACACTGCACAGTGCAGCTTTAAATTGAATTTGTATAGCTTTTATGAATGCAGGAAATATAATGTTACAGTAAAACAGAGAAGAGAAGACTCTGACACTCATACAGCTGTTTCTATAACATTTGCCAATATTAGCTAACATAGCCACTTTGAGATACTGATCATAAAAGACCAAGTCAGGTCATAGCATCAAAATGTGTGAGAGTATTAAATTGAGTTATGAATCCACATTTTCAGGCTGCATAGTGGCTCAGTGGTTAGTACTGTCAGTGTACCGTTAGTACAGTTTGTGCATGTTCTCCCTGTGCATGCATAGGTTTTCTCCAGGTACTCCGGCTTCCTCCCACAGTCCACAAACATGCTGAGGTTAACTGATAATTCTAAATTGTTCGTAGGTCTGAATACCAGTGTGACTGTTTGTATATGTAGCCCCGTGATCGACTAGTGACCTGTCCAGGGTGTCCGCTGTCCCCTGTCCCTCCCCTAAGTCAGCTGGGAGAGACTCCAGCCCCCCCGCAACCCTAATGAGGATCAAGTGATGTATAGATAACGGATGGATCCACATTTTCAGTTTCACCTCATGAGAAAAAAAAATTTTGACACGAGGTATAAAGCAACTGAAATGTACGGAGACATAATTTGATCTCTGACTGACCTTCTCACTTTGAAAGGTCCTCCATACATGCTGTCTGTAAACACCCCAAGGAATACATGAGGGGTTGGCTACAGTTTCAGTAAGAGAGAAAGGGAGGAAACACAGCAGCAACAATTACTTAAGAGACATAATTAAGGCATAAGCACCGCAAAGACCACCACCACAATGGGCGCTTCAGTAGATACCCTTGAAACATTCCTTCACTTCAAACACATAACTTGTGCTTCTCATAGAAAAAAAATCCCTAAAAGAAGAAAGAGATGGTGGGAAAAAAAAAAAACAAAAACAAATCAGGAAGAAGCTGGAAATGAGTGCAATTCATGCATAACTTCAAACACTCCATCTTCAAAGTTGCATAACATTAAAAACCAAGCTCACTCCGAGTTCTCAACATCAAAAACCAGCCAGCATCGAGGGGACACTGCCGAGCCTGCTGAGCCATGCCCTCACTCTGAGGCACAGCGTGCACCCACCCTCCTCTTCATCTTCATCCTTTGTCGTCCCTTGCTATCTTCCTTAGGGTATTTGTTACTGCAGAGCAATACAGCATTGTGGGTAAGAGGAGGGCCAGGTGGTAACACACATAATGACCCAAGAGCGAGCCGTCAGAACACAGAAATCCTCTGAATTGTTTCCACAGGAATGCTTCTTAAACCACATGCATATATTTTTCTGTTTGTGTGAAAGAACCTATAATGACAAAGATGAAGGCTGTACTGTGTTGGGTCCCAGATTTTTTTTTGTCTGATGTGCTGTCCTTCATCAACACCTCCAATCATGTGATCATCTGAAACAATGTTTAAACAGTTAATTAGCAATTTCCTGAAGAAATTGGTAGTTCCTTAGAAAGTTCCTGGACATAAGTTCCTGAATTTTTCTTTGATGATATTTATAACATCATTCTAAGCAGTCATAATGACAGTTGGAGATATCTGAAATAATGGCAGCTGCTTTGGTGGATAAACCGTTTAGAAAACTATGAAGTTTGAGGAGAATGAGAGCTTCATGTGAGACTTTTGAACTAAATGAACTAGAACTTAGGCCTCAAGCTGCTCTGACTTGTCATATGTTATTAAGGTTATAGCGCCAAAGTATGTTTTGAACAGCAAGTCTCCTCCATGTTCCACTTGCAATAGCTTCTGACAATAATACTAATATCTGAAATGCCATTTCACAGAATAAAAACTCTAATTGAAGATATCTGTGATACATTTTGATGAGGCAGAACTGTAATTTGAAATATCTACCACACAACTGTGACTACTTCAGATTTTATGGAAAACATCTGAAAAGGGCAATGCACGCCTTGAAATGTGGGGAATTAAAGATATCTTTAATTATAAATAACTGCTAGTCAGAGTTAATCTTTAGATATTTGGAAATGGAATTACAACTAGTCAAAAGTAGTCTAGTAATACATTCACATTCACATTGTGGACATCTGTAGCTCAATTGTAGATATCTGTAATAATGAATCCCATACACATTCTTAAAAAAAGTGACATAATTTGTCCCACAAAGAAATAAAGTAACGGACATCTATCAGTGTGGAAAGAGTTACAAAGCCATTTCTAAAGCTTTAGGACTCCAGGAACCATGGTGAGAGACATTATCCACAAATGGAGAAAACATGGAACAGTGGTGAACCTTCCCAGGAGTAGCCAGCCTACCAAAATTACCCCAAAAGCACGGCAACGACTCATCCAGGAGGTCACAAAGTAACCCAAGACAACATCTGGAGAACTGCAGGCCTCCCTTGCCTTGGTTAAGGTCAGTGTTCACGACTCAACAATAAGGAAGAGACTGGACAAAAACGGCATCCATGGAAGAGTTCCAAGGCAAAAACCATTGCTGACCAAAAAGAACATAAAGGCTAGTCTTACTTTTGCAAACAAATATCTGAATGATCCCCAAGACTTTTGGGAGAATATTCTGTGGACTGTGTCTCATTTTATCTGGTGTAAAAGTACCACAGCATGTCAGAAAAAGAACATCATACCAGCAGTCAAACATGGTGGTGGAAGTGTGATGGTCTGGGGCTGCTTTGCTGCTTCAGAACCTGGACGACTTGCTGTGATTGATAGAACCATGAATTCTGCTCTCTACCAGAATCTTCAAGGAGAATGTTCGACTATTAGTTTGTGACCTCAAACTAAAGCGCACTTGGGTTCTGCAGCAGGACAACAATCCAAAACACACCAGCAAGTCAACTTCTGAATGACTTAAATAAGCAAAATGAAGGTTTTGGAGTGGCCTAGTCAAAGTCCAGACTTGAATCCAATTGAAATGCTGTGACATAACCTTAAAAAGGTCGTTCATGCTGGAAAACCCTCCAGTGTTGTTGAATTAAAACAATTCTGCAAAGAAGAGTGGGCCAAAGTATCTCCACAGAGATGTGAAAGACTCATTGCCAGTTATAGAAAATGCTTGATTTTATTTTTTGCTGCTGAGGGTGACCCAACCAGTTATTAGGTTTAGGGGGCAATTACTTTTTCACACAGGGCCAGGCATCTTTGAATAGTTTTTTTCCCCCCGACAATAAATAAAATCATCATTTAAAAGCTACATTTTGTGCTTACTTGGGTTGTCTTTGTCTGACATTTACATTTGTTTGATAATCTTAATCATTAGTGGGGAAAATATGCAAAAAATAAGAATTTGAGAAGGGGGCAAATACTTTTTCCACACCACTGTATATATATATATATAGTCTAGTAATTAGATATTAAAACAACATGCTACATGTGAGAAAGCACAAGTGAGCATGATGAAAAGCACGCTATGTATTTCATACCTCTGTGTGTGGATGTTGTGCATAAACTATTGACTGGCCTGTTCTTCAGGGTGGTGAGGAGGTCATGCTGATGTCCTATCCAACAACACCTTGAATTTCCGTGACATCCTTCCACATTATATGGTTTATATTCTGTATTTTTTTTCCATCTTCAGTGTCTGTATTGTTAACCAATTATTTTGCCCATCTGTACACACAACTATTGAAAATGTGTCTGTCCTCTGCTGCTCTACCTGAGATTCCACTGTTTTGTCCTTATTCAAATTAAGGGTCTAAGGACAGGCAGTGTTGCGTGCTGTACAGATTGTAAAGCTTCTGCAGGCAAAATTGGGATTTGTGTTTTTGGGCCATATAACTCAAATTGACTTGACTACCCTATTGGTCACAACTATGTATCCAGCGTGTTTTCTTAGTTTTTACCATTTTTTACACTGTAGAACAAAACTAAAAACATCTGTAAAATAACATATGGCATGATGTAGTAAACAAATAAAAAGTGTAAACAAAGCAAAAATTATTTTTAATCGTAGCTTCTTCATAGTAGCCTCCTTCTGCTTTGACAACAGCTTTGCTCTCTTGATTCTCCAACCAGCTTCATGAGTTCGTCACCTGCAGCTTTTCCAACAGTCTTGAAGGAGTTCACACCAATGCTGAGTTTGTGTTGACTGCTTTTCCTTCATTCTGTGTTTCAACTCTTCCCAAACCATCTCAGCTGGGTTTAGATTGGTGATTGTGGAGAAGAGGTCATGTGATGCAGCTTCATCACTGTGTTTGTAGTTCCAACGGCCCTTACAGAGGCTGCAGGTGTTTTGGTTCATTGTGTTGCTGAAAGAAAGGGATGGGATGTAGAGTCTCAGCAGAATGTTGTGGTAGTGATGCTGGTTAAATGCTGCCTTTAATTCTCAAGAAATCTTCAACAGTGTCACCAGAAAAGCTCCCCTTCACCATCACAGCTTCTCCTCCATGCTTCATGGTGGGAACCACACATGAAGTTAGCATCACTTCACCCTCTCTGAGTCTCATAAAGACAAAGCCTCTGGAATCAAAGATCTCATATTTGGTCTCATCAGACTAAAGTTCAGATTTCTGGATTGTTGTTTGTGTTTCTTTGTCCAACCAGTTATTTTCTTCTTTTTGGTCTCCCTAAGTAGTGGTTTCTCTGCAGCAGTTCCACCATGAAGGTCTGATTCACACAGCTCATGTTGACATGTGTCTTCTGCTTGAACTCTGGGAAGCACTGATGTAGGCTCAAATCTGAGTTGCCATTAATTGTTGATTTCTAAGGCCTGTAAGTCGAACAGACTTCTGTGCAGTAGAGGGAATTCCTAATATTTCTTTACCTTGTTTCCATAAGAGTCAGTTTCACGACAATGTTTGATAGTTTTTGTGACTGAACTTGAAGAAGCTGTCAAAGTTCTTAAAATCCTTCAGACTGACTGAACTTTATGTCTTGAAGTTTTGCTGGACTATTGTTTCTCTTGCCATATCATCCAACACTACCTCAACACAACACAAGTCAAGCTCTCAAACACATTTAAAAGGCAAGAATATCCATTAGTTAACTTTTGACAAGTTAACTGGAAGCCACTACAGGTGACAAGCTCATGAAGCTGTTTACTATATTACCACTCGTGTGCAAAGGCATGATAGACAGTGGCCTGTGACAGTCATCTTTAGTTTTGTTCTGCATTGTAGAAGATAGTAAATCTACAAAAAAATGTGTCCAAACTTTTGACTGCTGTCATACCAAGAAGTTCTGAAGACAACTGCCTTAACATACAAGGGGAATTTAGAAATAAAATATATGCTAGTATAATACTTGGTACCTAAAAGGTACATTACTGTGGAGGTGGAGCATGTTGTTAGCGTGAGAAATACTTTATACTGGATCCCACATAACTTTTTATTTCTGTGTAAGCAAGGAAAAAGAGCAAAAAAAGGTCTAAGTACTAATTCTAGGTTTTTCAATAGGCGTTCCATTAGCCATCTATATGTAATATTATCACATGAATATATTATATTGTAATTTTCTGACATTTCTGAGCTTCAGAGCTACTTGAGCAACCCTGAACAGGAAAACGAGTCTGCAGTGTACAGCACCAGGGAGATTTAGGATCAGGTGTGAGGTGACAGTAAGCAGATTGCAATCAGCAGGTACAAAGTGTTAGCATGTTGCCATTCAAGAAAGGACAAATACACTGGAGGCAACATGGCTCGAAAACACAACCTAGGTGTAAAAACACAGAGGTGTCTTGAAGTCTCCCCTTCTTTGTCACTTTCCAGTGCTCATGACAAATTCTCCAATATACTGATAAACACATACAAAATCCCGCCCACATGTTTAAACAGAGAAAGCTCTTCAGAAGCGCACCTTTCCACCCACATATGTTGACACAGGCTCATGAACAAACTGGTAATGTTCCATCAAAGCTTATAGCACCCATTAAAACGCGGAGACACACATGGAGCCATGCTCATAGTTAACACCCACACACTCTTGAATGGCGTGCCGTTCCATCACTGCAATTGCCGGTGACAATCATGTACCCCACTCAATTACACCTGGCTAATTGTGAAAGAGACTTGCAAATACAAGTCACACACTTTATATATGCCTATATAGACGTGTGTGCGTGTGTGTGCGTGTGTGTGTGCACGCGTGCATATGTGTATATATATATATATATAAAAAAGAAAAAAGATACATAATTTCAGTTTTGCATTGGATGTATCAGCCTCTTGTAATCAGATAATGGATTATTTAAGCATCTGCTCTCACCGTGCCGTATAAACTGATAGAAATACTGTAGATTCTCTCTGTCTTTTTCCTCTCAAACACACACACATACATACTGTGCACAGTACATGGCACACACTTTGCCTGAAGGATTTTAATTTGAGATGCAGACTCCAGTGTCATAGTGAATGATATTAAAAGTCGTATCATGAATAAATCAGGAGACAGAGGACTCACCTCAGCAATGTGACAGATAAGCAAAGAGAAACAGCACACAGGAGGAGACAGGGAGATGGAGAGAGAGGAAAAGGTTCAGGACTGATAGAGGAAAGACCGTTAAATAAAGCAGCTTCCATTTTAACAATACAGTCGGTGGCACTGTCTGATGTAGGCCATTAGTTTATGGCACTACTTAACAAGGCTGTAATTACTTTAGTGCTAAATTCACAACATACCTTCATCTGTCATTTGATCACTCAACAATGTTTTTTTTGTGTGTTTGTTTTTTACTGTGGTTTCCAAAACAGGAGACATGCTCATAATGAAGCATTCATTTGTAAGAAATCACTCAGTCGTAACATCAGTGGAAATTGACAATTTGTCAATTTGTCATGTAGTTACTGAAAAAGAAAAGATGTCACAGCAGGAGAGTGATGCAGCCCAAATTTCTGAAGGACCAAGAATTCATTCAAACCTGTCAACCATTCAAATCAAGGAGGACCGCAGATGATGAAGTGATGTGTTAGTTTAGGTGCAGTAAACATGTGAGACCTTGAAGGCTCTATCTCGCGCCAGCAGTTGTTAGTGCACATGTTGCATCTTAACCTTATCCTGCTCTTAAGCACCATGGGCTTATACAAAAAGACAAAAATAGTCGCAAGGCAAGGCAGCTTTATTTGTATAGCACATTTCATACACAAGGACAACTCAGGGCTCTTTACATTAAATCATTAAAAGCATTGGAACCATTTAGACAAACATAAAAGAGCACAATTAAAATGACAAATATAATAAAACATAAAAAAGAAAAGGAAAACTAGAAATATATTAAAAAAATAAAATTACAGTTTGCATTTAAAACATGACAAAATAAGCTGTCATAGGAAAGCAGTGGCAAACAGAAAAGTCTTCAGCTGTGATTTAAAGGAAGTGAGAGTTGGAGCCGACCTGCAGCTTTCAGGGATTTTGTTCCAGATATGTGGAGCATAATGAGTCAATGCTGCTTCAACATGTTTAATTCTAACTCTAGGGACTGAAAGCAGACCAGTACCTGATGACCTCAGAGGTTGACAGTGGCGTGCACAGACATTTTGGGGGGCAGGTGCTCAGTGGAAAAAAAGGGGCACCTTGTGCGGTGTGTAGAACCACTGGCTGCCTTAATATAACAGTGTGAGATTTGAAAAAGTAAAAAAATCATGGCATTTATTTTAACATTTTAATAATAACACACAAAGGGTCAATAAAACATTGTAACCTAACATTGTAAATGACATCATTTATTTAGTTACTAAATATTCAACTACAGAATACTGATCATATGCTGTACCAATTCACCAAATAACATTGGTTGTGTGGTCATCGTCGTCACGTTATGTTGATTAATTGATTATTATTATGGGTAGCACCGAGCTTGTTAAGCAGGCGGGCAGTTGGCTAATTTAGACACAGTTGTTTAGCACTGCATGAGACAAGCTACTTCACAACAGAGACAAATAAATGCACCGTGTGGCAACTGAGGCTGATGAACAATACACTTGATTCATTTGTGTGTTACCTGGTTGGTGGCTACAGTCAGGGTGGAGATGCCTGTGGGCTGTGCACCTGCTGCCACACGCGTGTCCGCTCTTCGTGTTCACGTTACAAGATGGGGCGGGGCGAGGCGTGGCACGGCACGTCACGGCACGGGTCGTGTGTTTGTGTGCGCGCCTCTGTGTGTGTGTCTGTGTGTATGTTTAATGTTAAATTTTTTTTTTAAAAGTTGAGACGTGGAGGGCACCTGCTTGATACTGAGGGCAAGGGGCAGGTGCTCTAGCACCACCTGGTGTCTATCTGTGCATGCCACTGGAGGTCGAGATGGTTCATAGAGTGATAGCAGCTCGGCCATGTATTTTGGGCCTAAACCATACAGTGCTTTATACACCATCAACAGGATTTTAAAATCTATTCTCTGGCAGACAGGAAGCCAGTGTAGAGATCTAAGAACTGGAGTGATGTGATCTACTTTTTCGGTCCTTGGTGGGACTCAAGCAGCAGCATTCTTTATGAGCTGCAGTCGTTTGATGGACTTTTTAGGGAGTCCTGTAAAGACACCATTACAGTAGTCTAGTCTCCTAAAGATAAATGCATGGATCAGTTTTTCGAAATCCTGCTGGTACGTTAGTCCTTTAACCTTGATATATTCTTAAGATGATAGTAGGTTGACTTTGTGATTGCCTAAATGTAGCTGCTGAAATTGAGGTCTGAGTCGATGCCTACACCAAGGTTTCTGGCTTGGCTTGCACATTTCATTGTAACAGATTGAAGCTGAGCAGTAGCCTTTCACCTTTTTTTCATGGCTCCAAAAACAAGTATTTCAGTTTTTTTCTTTATTTAATGAAGAAAATTCTGGCACATCCACTCATCGACTTGTTCGGTGCACCTACTCAGTGTTTGTATGGGACTATAATCCCCTGGTCATATGGTGATGTAAATTTGTGTGTCATCTGCATAGCTATGGTAATTTTATTTTGTTGTTTTCCATTATCTGACCCAAGGGGAGCATGTAAATGTTGAATAGCAGAGGCCTCAGATTGGATCCCTGAGGTGCTCCACATACCATTTTCATCCGCTCCGATATGTAATTACCTGTAGACACAAAATAGTCCTGGTCATTCAAATAGGACTTAAGTCAATTTAGAACTGTACCAGAGAGTCCCACACAGTTTTCAGATCTGTCCAGTAGTATCTTGTGGTCAACCGTGTCAAGTGCAGCACTGAGATCAAGTAGTGGAAATGTTTCTCTATACCAGCCTTCGATAACCACTCATAAGCTGCAGTTGCACTGGACGGATTGCATCCACTTACTTCAACAGTGTAAATACAAAGCGAAACTTCACAAATTCTCTTAATGTTCACAGTACAGCAATGCTTAATATTCAGTGGGTTTTAAATCACTCTGTTTCTGACAAGACTAAAGGTATGTTCTGACTTGTATTATTTAGCATGAACATGGCCACTGGAATGTTTCAATCTATGTTTAGTAGACAGTTAATGAACAGAAAATGAAAATGTTAGTACTGCCAATCTATGTCCCAGCTGTCTGTGATGGTACTTCAGTTCTTGCTGTGATTCACAATTCATTAAGTTCCCACTATGACTTGTTATTACTCCACCAAGGAATGTGATGGAGTTATGTGACGATCACCGTCTGTCTGTCTGTCTGTCTGTCTGTCTGTCTGTCTGTCTGTGTGTTTGCAACATTACTCAAAAACGGATTTGGATAAAATTTCCAGGGATGGTCAGAAATGACACAAGGACCAAGTGATTAGATTTTGGCAGTGATGCGGCTTACAGTGTGGATCCACGGACTTGTTAAAGATTTCTGTATCATTGTGAGATGGCGGCATGGTGTCACTGTAACTATGACAACAAGTGAACACTACATCAGCTGCCTGCTGACGATCACATGATTGCGATCCTACTACAAATCAACTGCTGTGGACTTATCGGAAGTTACCTTTCGTAAATCATACAAGGAACAATTGATTAAATTGTGGGGGTGTTTCCGAGACCCATCAATTCCCGCTGCCCGCTACATATTTAACTGTCGCGATTCGGTATCTGTACATAACGTACACATGCATAACACATGCCTGTGCTCAGCGCAAGGTCAGTTTCTTTGTGGGTGCATCTATATTAAATGGCCACATGCTATGTTGCCATGATTTCTGATCATCAACAACTAATAAACAAACAAATGCTGTATTTCTAACAATGCCATATGGGGGAATAAACAGTCTTAGCAGTGTACTGCGCTCTCTGAGTGCTTTTCTAGTTGATGCTTTTGTTAACTTGAGTCATACCGTACATGTTCAAACTGGGACTCGATTCTGAAGAAAGATAATGATACAAAAAGCTACACCTGGCAAGTTGACAGGAATGGTTACCTGAGGTTGTCACATTTGAAAGTCTGAACATGTGTTTTTGAGACTCAGCCATGGTGTTGACTGCTTGTTTTGTTCATGACATGTTTTTCAGCATAAAAAACATAATTTAGTCATGTTGATAAGTTAAAAAACAGAATTTTGCATTGTATCAGTTACCTGGTGATAGGTGGACTGGGCAGGGAGTGGTATAGAGGTTAATGGAGAGAGAGGCAAGGACTTCATAGATACACTACTGTTCAAAATTTTGGGTTCACTTAGAAATGTCCTTATTTTTGAGAGAAAAACAGTTTTTGTCAATGAAGATAACATTAAATTCATCAGAAATACAGTCTTGATATTGTTAATGTAGTAAATGACTATTCTAGCTGGAAACTGATGATTTTTAATGGAATATCTACATAGAGGTATAGAGGCCTATTTCCAGCAACCATCATTCCTGTGTTCTAATGCTACATTGTGTTAGCTGATTGTGTTGAAACGCTAATTGATGATGAGAAAACCCTCGTGCAATTATGTTAGCACACAAATAAAAGTGTGAGTTTTCATGGAAAACATGAAATTGCCTGGGTGGTCCCAAACTTTTGAACGGTAGTGTATGCACATTCTAAAGAAAGCAACAGTGGAGATGCACAGCTTGGCTATTTTAAGACAGAAAAAAATCATTTTAATGGGGAAAAATTTTAAATATACAATTTTAATTATAATTATATAAAAGGTTAGTGTATACTTCTTGCCCAATGCTGCACAAAACTAAAAACAACAAACCGTCTGCTCCAGCTTTGAGCAAGTGTCGGCATTGCCTAATTTTTCCTTGTTTATTTGTGGCAGCAATCTTTTCTTAAACTTAACCATCCACAT
Organism: Amphiprion ocellaris; assembly: GCF_022539595.1. Classification (NCBI taxonomy): domain Eukaryota; kingdom Metazoa; phylum Chordata; class Actinopteri; family Pomacentridae; genus Amphiprion; species Amphiprion ocellaris. The sequence goes on along the minus strand of NC_072780.1, from coordinate 21,888,462 downwards.
TGCAATGTGACAACATCTTAGAAAACAAGATTTTAATCTTTTTTTAATAGCACTAAACATACAATTTTAAAGTTAAATAAATAAATCTACTTGCTGCATTTTGGGGTTTTGCTGATTTGTCTGTTATCAATATTTCTAACACTCTTGGCTGGTTGTAAAGTAGCTCTTTTCCAGAAGTCATTTTTTAAACCGAAAGAAACAGAAGGAGCATTTCCACCAACACAAAACCATTTGTGTTCTGGTTTGCAATCCTACATTTGAACTGTTCCATTTGTTTTCACAAATAATAAATAGATAAACACTGTAAAAAAAATAAAAAGAGGTTCACTCATTGAAAAGTTTCTTCTCAAATTGAACCATGAAATAGAACCTGAAGAATGAATCAAGAATCAAGAATCTTTATTGTCATTATGCTTTCACACAGCAACCTTTCGATTGGTCACTCCCAGCTATAGATAAAAAATAGAAAAAGACACACTATATAGAAATAAAATAAAATACTGAAAAGATATATGTGAACAGAATTAGTGCAAAATGAGCAGTGAGATGGGTGGTAAAGTGCAGTCCAGTGCAAGACTCAGTTCTTTGTTGCACATAGTGTGCCTGTTTCTGTGTGCAGGGGGGGAAATGAATTGGACAGCTCTGGGATAAAAAACTGTTTTTCAATCTGGAAGTTAGAGTTTTTATGTTTCTGTACCGTTCGCCTGAGGGAAGCGGAACAAACAGTCCATTTCCCGGGTGGATGGGGTCGGCAGCGATACATCGGGCCTTCCTCTGAATCCGGCCTGCGTATATTGAGTCCAGATCTGAAAGAGGACTTCCCACAATCCCCTGTGCTGTTTTCAACACCCGGGCTTAGTCCTTTCTGTATTGAGCTGTGCAGCAGCCATACCACACTGTTGCACTGAGGCACTGTAGCTCTGTAGAAGTTTGCCAGGAGCTGAGGAGAGAGACCAGCACGTTTCAGCTTCCTGAGGAAGAAGAGTCTTTTCTGAGCCTTCTTTACTAGGTGAGCTGTGTTCAGGGACCAGGTCAGATCAGATGTAATGTGGACGCCCAGGAACTTGATGTTGTCTACCGCTTTCCCTTGCATGTGGAGAGGAGCGTGCTCTGTCCTCCTGGACCTCCTGTAGTCCACCATGACCTCCTTGGGCTTGCTGGTGTTCAGAACAAGGTTGTTGTCTGAGCACCAATAAGGTGCTGGATCTCCTCTCTGTAGTGGGTCTCACCATTGTCTGATATGAGACCCACTACGGTGGTGGCGTCAGCAAACTTCACGACTGTGTTTGTGGAGTGGATGGTAGAACAGTCGCTGGTGAGGAGAGTGAAGAGGGCTGGGCTGAGCTGAGCATGCAGCCTTGTGGTGTCCCTGTGCTCAGGTCCAGTGTGGAGGATGTATTGTCTCCCATTCTCACCACCGGAGGTCTGTTGGTGAGGAAGTCCCCAATCCAGTGATACAGCGATGTGGACAGTCCCAGGTTGTGGGACATGAACAGCGAGTGCATCATTTTTAAAAGGGAAAAACAATAGACTTGCACTGACATTCTTGCACTGCACATCTCTGCACTTTTAAACTTTATTTTTATTTTTATTTTTTCTGTTAAAAATTTTTTTCACCCTTGTATATATTGTAAATAAAGCTGCTGTAACAATGTAAATTTCCCCTGGAGTGGGGAGAAATAAAGAACTTTATCTTTATCTTATCTTATCTTATCAATAGCAAAGTTCCAAAAAATAAAAACATTTTACCTATGCTCATCTTGCACATACTCATTATCTGCATCTGTGCAATAAGCATATTGGTCTCATGTAGCTCTGTTGAACTGACAAAAATATTTGCAATAAAAGATGGTACCGATGTATAATATACCAGAGCAGAGCTGATTCCACAACCAGAATTTTTCTGCAGAAAAGCAGTAACAGTGTAACAAGCTTTATACAGAACTGAGATCAAATGTATTTTATAAATGATGCATGCATCACTTTTCACAGATTTGTGAAACACACACAGACCAGACACAGACACACAGACACACACGCACACACACACACACACACACACACACACGCACACACACACACACACACACGAATAACATCTAAAGGGAAATCATGATGACATTTTAATATCTTTCAATGAATTAGTTCAAGCAAGTCTTTAAACGTTGTCTCCCAGATTGTCTGATAATGTGGGAATGACACGCATTAAATCATAAAGTCAACCTCCAATATCCTGCATGTTGTCTATCAATAGGATGCTACTGCTCACGACATGTACAAGTGTGTAATATATCTACTGCACCTAACAACACAAGGGCTGCTCTTGTGGTGTAAAGTGGAAGAATGAGCCACTTGTACATTAAAAAGGATAGAAAAATGATCCACTGACATCTATTTATGAATAATTGTAGGAGAGGCCACCAGACTTCTGCATGTGTGAACAATTGCTATATGACAGAAAACAATGTGTAACAGGGAACAGTGCTTGCAGGCAAGTGAGACTGGTGGGCATATTCTTGTTTTTAAGATTGTTCTTACCAGTAGAGCAGCCCAGTATAATGTAGCAGCCTAGCAGCATACTTCCACCTCAGCCAGTGAATCGAGCCAAACAGTGCAGACAACCAACTAAAAGGAAATCACTGTAGTTTGAATTAAACTACTTAGGCAGTAAAGACTAACAAACAAACAAAAAAACACAAGTAAAACACAAAGCCAGAGCAAAGTCAGTGAGGTACAGAAAATATGTTTTTGTATTGTTCCTCAGTCATGGGGTCAATGTGTTATGTTGTGTGATTTAGTATAACATATGGCATTTGATGCACTCGCTCACAGACGTTGACATGAGTGAAGGAGTTACCAGTTACCACATGAGGTGTTTTAGAAATAAAAATATGATGAATTATAAACGTAAACTCCAGGTTCGTTCCCTGCATGAAAAAAACATCAACATAAAGGATCATGCATGGACTTGGTAACTGCATGATTAAGCATTTTGATGAGAATAATGTGCCACACTCATGTACACTCCCCTCCAAAAGTATTGGAACAGTCAGGCCAATTACTTCATTTTTGCTGTAGATTGAAAACATTTGGGTTCGACGTCAAACAATGGATATGAGACAAGAGATCAACATTTCACTTTTTATTTCCTGTTATTTACATATGGGTCTGATACACAACTTAGATAACATTATTTGTAACAGAACACCACATTTTTAGGTGAGCAAAAGTATTGGAACAGATAGACTGCAAATAGATTAAAGCAAATAAAACTTAATATTTAGTTGCAAATCCATCCCTCCATCCATTATCTATACAGTGCTTAATCCTCATTAGGGTCACGGAGACTGGAGTTTATCCCAGCTGACTAAGGGTGAAGGCAGAAGACACCCTGGACAGGTCGCCAGTCTATCACAGGGCTACATATACAGAAAACCACACTCACACCTACGGACAATTTGGAATTACCAATTATCCTGAGCATGTTTTTAGACTGTGGGAGGAAGCCGGAGTACCCATGCATTCACAGGGAGAACATGCAACCTCCATGCATAAAGATCCCAGGAAGACCGGGACGCGAACCAGAGATCTTGTAGCTGCAAGGCGAAAGTGCTAACCACCAAGCCACTGTGCAGGCACTAGTTGCAAATCCATTGGTTGCAATAACTGCATCAAGTCTGTGACCCATTGACATCATGAAATTTTTGCATTCTTCTTTTGTGATGCTTTTCCAGGTTTTTACCACAGCCTCTTTCAGTTGTTAGTTTTTGGTGGGTTACTGCCTTCAGTCTCGTCTCAGCAGGTAAAATGCAGCTCTATAGGGTTTTAGTCTGGAGATTGACTTGGCCAGTCTAAAGCCTTCCACTTCTTGCCCCTGATGAACTCCTTTGTTGTTTGGTAGTGTGTTTTGGGTCATTATCTTGCTGCACGATACAGGATCTCTCAATCAGTTTGGTTGCATGTTTCTGTAAATTGGCAGACAAAATGGTTCTGTAGACTTCTGAGTTCATTTTGCTCACGACCAGATCCTTTCTTTCTCCAAACTTTATTCTTTCTGTCACTTTGGTAAAGGTTCATTTTTGTCTCATTAGTCCATAAAACTTTGTCCCAGAATTTTTGAGGCTCTTCTCTGTACTTTTTGGCAAATTCCAGCCTGGCCTTCCTATTCTTCTTGCTAATGAGTGGTTTGGATCTTCTAGTGTAGCCTCTGTTCTTTTGTTCATGAAGTCTTCTGTGAACAGTAGATCGTGATACCTTAACTGCTGCCCTGTGGAGGTTGTTGGTGATGTCACTAACAGTTGTTTTAGGGTCTTTCTTTACAGCTCTCACAACTTTTCTGTTGTCAACTGCTGCTGTTTTCCTTTATCTACCCGTTCGACGTCTGTTATAGTATATACACTAGTGGTTTCTTTCTTCTACAGGACATTCAAAATGGTTTAACTGGCTATGGTCAATGTTTGTGCATTGGCTCTGATTGATTTTCTATCTTCTCTCATCTTCACATTTGCTTGTTTTCACCCATAGACAGCTTTCTGGTTTTCATGTTGGTTAAACCTCTAACTATAGATGCTGTCTTCACAGGAGAAACCCAAATCTGAAACTGAACATAGAAACTGAGCACTAGTTATTGTTGAATAATCAATGTACTAGGACACACCAGGGCAACAAAACACACCTGTCAGTCACATGTTCCAATATTTTAGCTCACATGAAAAATGGGTGGGTTCAAACAAAAGGTGCTATCTTCTAAGTTGTGTATCAGATCCCGATGTACACACCTGGAAATAAAAGCTGAAATGTCGATCTCTCATATCTCATTTTCATCTTCTGATGTCAAACCCAAATCTTTTCAGTCTACTGCAAAAATAAAGAATTTGGCCTCACTGTTCCAATACTTTTGGAGGGGAGAGTATGTATGTTGACTGCAGAGTTGGTAGATAATTAGCCAAAATGAGGATTAAGACTGGAAGCACAGGGATAGTGTTAGCAGGGTTATTCTGAACTTGGTGTTAGTGTTTACGGTAAAAAAAATAATAAACACACCCTGACTTTGACTGTGCTTTCTAAGCTGGTATCGATATCAGTCTTTCTAATTATTTTTATTACGTGTGACACCTTTTACATTATATGTAGTTATTTGACGTACTGCTTATATTGAAATATTGCTCAGCCAAGCTTGTATGTAACACATGGCTGCATGATCATCACCCACAAATGAAAAAAGTTGGAGAAAAGCAACTTTAGCTACACAGAATCATTTTTATATTGAAATATTTATCTTTTTTTTTCATTTTTAGATTATCATTGTTTCATATTGTACTCTTGTAATTTCTATACAAATGGAGATTTGGAAATTTAGTTCAGACAGGCACAGAGTCAGTTAAAGTCACAAGTCTCTGTCTGTCCAGTCATTCACAACCTCAGTCCAGCCCATCCAATTAGTGAGCTGCACTGTATAACTGAGGCAGCGATCATTCATTTTGTTCCCGCATTGGCTGAGTATACAGCTGCAACTCATCTCGTCCACCTCTCCAGTCCCCTCTTGCATGAGCAAAAATTATTTGTTTTTTTTTTTTTTTTTTTTTTTTTTTAATCATTTTTTGTTCATTTAATTGATTGCTGTGCTCTCAGGGACTGTTGGTGTCATGTTTGTTCAGATTATACACAAAGCATCACTGAAGCCAAGTCGTGGATCATCCTGAAATGAACGCTTAAATCGATGTTCTGCTCGAGAAATAAATGAATAGAGGAAATACTTTCCTGTCCACATACAGTTCTTTTGGGTATTTTTGGGCCAGGTCCCTTTTTTATGGTCCAGACTACGCCATAAGGGTGGACTCTCACTTTGGTTCGTTGGGCTTTAATTAAATTTCAAACCTCAAATTTTTTCAGAAGAAAATGAACCACTATTTTTAGGCTTTAATAAAAATATATATTTTAGTGCAGCTTTAAAGTTGAAACAGAAGGAAAGACAGATCTGTATATCTGCTTCCAGTTTAATAAAGGTTCCACCTCGGCCACAGCTTCCTACGAACAGGTCTGCAAACCTGCAACCAAATGTTGTTTGCTACATGGCTTTATTTCATCTTTCATCCATAATATTTTAATTGAAATGAATTCTCCTTTGAAGGCTGAGTTTCCCTTGAAAAGGTGAGCTGGTTGACACTGCCTTAGGGAGCTTCAACTGCTGGAAGAATTTTATTTGTACAGTATGGAGAGTTTTCTGTCTCCCATGATGCTCTGAACACACACCCATGAGACCCACCCACCCAGAGCCATTCATGGGGGTCAGGAGGACAAATGAACAGAGAGAGTAACAATCAGCCTGCTTAGAAGTGTATGTGGGAGGCGGCACGTCATACGCACCTCTGTCTAAGTAGCCAAGAGGGCCCACCGCGTCAACTGGAGTCTGCTGTGTGCATGTGCACATACGTGTACATGAATATGCATGTGTATTTGTGCTGTGGTTACCTCAGAGGGGGAGACAGCGGAGCTATCGGCAGGTTAATCCAGCCCTCAGGCTAAGCATCAAACTTTCAGATCAGACAATCAATAATTCAGACAGCAGCTTGTCAGGATCTATCACAGAACACAGACTGAGAGGCAGGCAGCAGTACGACAAAGGCACAGAGGTGATTTAGAGCCTCATACAACTCACACACATACAAATAAAGGTGGACGCAGACTCACTGCATAATTGTATGCCGATACACTGGCCCGAACCACAGCTGCAGATACAAACACATAATACTTAAAAGTAAGGAAACATGCGCTTACATAAATTTGCCCACGCACAACAAAGCACACATTTACTTCAATACCAGATACACAAAACTACAGTGTAGGAAAGAAACTGATTGATGGTCAGAGTCACTTTTAATTCTCAAACCTCAGAATCTAAAGTCACTCCCGACACTGGTGCGTCACAGGTGTACTGCTGTGCTTAAGATCCACCAGCTAGTCCTTGAAGCATATACCACCATATTAATATGGCCGTGGCACTGCTGTAAATCCCCTGCAAATCAGAGAAACATAGCAACAAACCATGTCTGTTTAGTGTGCGTTGTGGGGGAGTGAGCTGGTAGGGGGTAAGAGAAATTGAGGGATATTTCAGCGCGTGGGTGTATAATGGCTATCAGAGGTGACTTTCAGTGGGATCAACTCAAAACACTCGCACACAAACACACAAACAAGCTTTTTTTTCCCCTCGTACAGTCACAGACACAGAACATTACCTTATACGGATAACCATATCAAATGATCATGCAGCAACGACTAGCAGGATCTGTGGGTGTATGTGTGTGTGTGACTGCGCGAGGCAGTCATAAAGTGAAAGTGCTGACGCTCAGAGACGTTTTCTTGGAGCTGAGTGAGCCCCTGCAGGCCTGGTAACCTTGAGTTCCAAGCCGTGTGCAAACCTAGAGCCTGGCAGTGAACATAGCATGTGTGTGTATGTATCAGTGTCTGTGTGTGTGAGGAGCGCAACCAATCACGGCTCTCCTTACAACCACAGGTGGTCTCCAGGTTGCAGCCCTTTGCTGCAGACTAGGTGACCCATCCTGTAACTGAGGGTGCAATTCCAACCTCACTTCAGTTTGAGCTACTCGCTAAAATCTCTCAAGCCGCACATGAAAAATTATTTTTACCAATGTGTACACACACAGATAATGGCTGGACTCCCCATCATTTTTTATTTGCTTTTGATATTTGTCTGTATGTGAAAATTTGAAAAAATTTAAAGTGCTTTAATCTGCTCATGACCGGAAAGGCTATCCACACAGAAGCTTGAGACGAGTCGAGATTGGAACTCAGTAATCACTTGTTTAACTCGCCATATCTTCCTTGTGAACCTACGCTTTTGCACAGAGCAAACAGTAACCATGGTAACAAGCATGTAACAGACCCCAGTCTTTTTAACATTTTTTTTTTACCTTGATAACATGTTAAATTGTGGTTTTACTTGCATTCTAGAAGACATATCATTAGTGAAATAAGCAGTGAACACAATTTCTGAGCATTTCCACCTTAAACTGCAGTGTATTGATGACAGTCTTAAAACACAGATTCAAACTCATTCATTCATAGGTAAAAAACCTAAGGAACCAATCCTGTCAACTTGGAGGGATGGGCTTTCTGTATTATTATTCTTCCACAGAATCAGTTAGTTGAGTATTACAACTTGCCATTGTGTCGTGAAGAGTAGTATCACAATGGGCTGAGTGGTAGGTGAGCTGATGTACTCAAGTTGGCAATAGAGGGAAGAGGTTTATGATGAGAGAGGTGGGGACTTAAAAGGTCTGCTCATTCTAGAGGAAGCCACGGTGTAGAGTCATTTTATGGCAGGAAGGGATTATACGGCTGGAAAGACTTCTTAAACATGTGACTGCTACTTGGAGATGACGATTTAGGGGGTTAAGTCAATGACCAGAGAAAGACTTTAACATCACAACACAAAGAACAGCAGTAGTAATGTATTAGAATGTGTCTGTAATGTGCTTGTCAGTCAGACAAGGTCCATGAGCTTCTCTTTAAAACATTCTGCCATTGTTGTGGCACCCAAAAACTGCTGCTGACCTTAATTGCTGATACTGCCCTCACCAGTTATGTCTTGGGTTTAATCTCTTGGACATGCCACATTAATTTCTTATGATGTGTGCAACCAGTGCCAGAAACTTCTAATTCAAAAACATGTAAATGTTCATGAATCAGCCTGAATTCCATTCAGCAACCTGACCAAAATCTGACATGTCCATGCAATGTGTTATGCATCAGGTTGGGTTGAAGTCATTTTTTTTGTGTAATATTCTGTCTTTATTATGGCTAAGGTTGGATATTTCAAATGTATCTAAAAGAGAAATATGTCCGCATTGATTCAGGCAATACCCACTGCAAAGTAGGAAAATGGGTTGCCCATCAGTAGTACTTAAAATGAAGCAACAACTTTCAAAAAGAAAAACCTCTTAAAACTTCCAGAGATTGGGGGAATGCCATGCATCATGGAGACAATGGGACCTTCTTGTGACAATATGGCCGACTAGAGAAGGGTTCAAACACTTCTGTTCAAGATTGGAACTATTTGAAAGGTTGTCAAATTAAGAACTTCAAATAGGCATTTATGGTGTACCAGACTCATTCTTCTGGCCAATAGTAAGAAAAGGTCATTTTTACCTTCACTACTAACTGAAAAGGCAGATAATTCATCAATTCTGAGATGTTACAGCATAACATGCTAGTTGTTATATGAGCAGTGATGTATGCAGGCCTATTGCAACCAAACTTTAGCACTGTATTCTCTGTTGGTCTAGATTGCTGTTGATTAAACCAAGACAGAATACTTACATTACTTTTCATATCCATTAAATCTTCCCCAAACCAGCATTATACGTAAAAGGACAGCACAAATAGAAAGGTTTGGTTTTAGGTCAAACTCAGGGATCAAATTCAGGAGTACCAGTGGAGTCCAGGTGGTTCAGGTTAGCAAGATACAGGAATGAAACAAAGTCTTGTCTTCATTATAGGCAGAAAAAGATCTTGAGTATTTAGTCCCATCTATTACACTTGTCCTGACTTTTGCCTTACAGGTGACACACAGGCTATCACTAAAAATCTGCGATGTTTGTTGGATTCTATACTTGATAGCTTGACTAGTTTGATACAGAAGCATAAGCAGACACTATTCAAGGCTGAAAAGGAATGTGCTGAAATGAAGTAGCTGCTTTTAATCACAATCTGCTGGTTTTATATAATGGTATATTGATACATTAAATATACCCCTGTGTACATACATTTAAATACTTCTTGTGTGGAGCTTTGTTTTTTATTAGTTGGGCAAGACCTAAAGTTTGGGAATCCCAGCTCTTGGTGCTTTGATTCAAAATCAAATCTCAATTTAAAATGGTTTCAAGACCTATTTTGAGGTGCCAAGTGTGTGTGTGTGTGTGTGCCAAACCTTTTAATTGTTACATGAATCATAACTATCTAACAAACATCTGACTAAACAAATAAATCAATTTTAAAAAGTGTGTGGGAGTGTGGAGGAAAAGGTAACTTCACTAATTTGGAAAATGTTAGAGTCTTCAGCCTGTCATTATGCACTCTGTGCCCAGTATTAGAGAACACCCTCCACTGTAGCACCAGTCACAGCTGATCATTATCCACAATTCTGTTCTGTGGATTCAGATCATTTAACATGAACCAGGCTACTTTGGGCTGAGTTTCTTAGTGTGATCAGAGTTACATTAAAAAAAAGTTTGGAAGTTTTACAAAGTGGAGTAATGTATGTTGGGCAGCTGGAGTTTGAGGTTTGGATTTGCAGACATTAGACCCCTGGGGATGCCAATAATGTTTCTACAAAGTACTTAACCTTCACCATGAGCCTCAACTCTGGATAACTTCAGGGTGTGTATGTGGCCCATCATGTGGGTGTTGGAATCAGTATAAAAATAGATATTTGTAAGTTGAATAGATTTGCATGGAGAACATCAACACAGTTCTTCTGTGAATCAACATTTCCCCACTCTCAATAGCACTTTGTTCTAATTCATCATTAAGGAGGCATTATGTGCATTTCTGGCTTTTCAGGATCAACTGCCATTTCTTTGCCATATTTTCTATCTCAGTGCCAATTTATGGTTTCCATATTCATGGCATGATTCAAACTCCAGACAGCAATGGACAGTTAGACACTTCTACGTGTAATAAAATCCAAGGTATGCGTAAGTGGGCATGTTCCACATATGCAAAGTGGAAAACAAGATGCCACCTCCTGACAGCAAGAAGAAGAGCAGTTTCATTTTATTTAAAACAATCACATTCACACCTATGGAAAATTTGGAATCACAGATTAACCTTTGTATGTTTTTGGACTGTAGGAGGAAGCCAGAGTACCCAGAGAAAACCCACGCATGCACAGGAAGAGCATGAAAACTCCATGCAGAAAGATCCCGGGAAGGCTGGAACGTGAACCGGGGATCTTCTAGCTGCAAGGCAAAAATGCTAACCAACAAGCCACTGTGCAGCCCTAATCTGTACATGCTTCCTTTTTTTCAAAATTTCCAAAACTTCAAGGTTGCTTATCATAGTTGCGCAGTTGACATCCAGATCTATCTCACATGTTTTGTAGAAAACTTGAGGATCTAAACAATTGGATGCAACAAAATGTTCCCATGGTACAATTTGGAGACACCTGTGCAGGAGTCAACAACAAAAAGCCATATGAGCCTTTTAACACTTGATGGCCCACATGGTGTTAGATTTTTGGCTGCATGCACACATCTGCAGAGGGATCTCCATGGACCCTTATGAACACGTAGAAACATATGGTTTGTGGTATAAAAATCTGTGAACAGTAATGTGTCCACACCAAATGTTCTCTGGTGGTGTCTTCACTGTTGCTCCTTTTCAGGTCAGGAGAAGTTTCCCTTGTAACATGCGGTCAGTGTTTTGAAATGGTGTATTCTAACCAAACCCTTTTCTAAACTTAACCAAGTAGTTTTGGTCTCTTAAGTTTAGTAAGCAGTGAAAATTACACTTCAGTCACATAATAAAACAAAACTTAGTAAAGAGACAGTAGTGCGAGACACGGCACAAACCTATACCTCAGATGCCAAACAAAAGGGCAGTATTTGACACTGTAGGAATGAGAACAGGTTGAGTAAACAGCAGCATTTTACTGGCTGTGCGACACAGCTGAACTGTTCATGAGGCCAGAGGCAACAACAGTACAAGCACCAGCTCTGTTCCTGATGAGAGTGACCATAGTGTTGTACAAACAGTGTACTGGTTCCTCTCAGTGTACCTCAGCTAGCATATTTGGTTTTCTCAAAATCAGGATCAGAGCTTATCCAGATTTCTGATATTTACATGCATAAAAATTAGGTACTTCAAAAAGTCATCATAACTGGGTTACTCAAGTCCATCTAATCTTCTTCTAAGATTATATAAATGAGTGAAAATCCCAATGCTGCAGCACATAGTGGCATTTGAAAGAATGATTTTATTTGTGTTGGTGTTTTGTCCTTTCCTGTTTCACAATGACAGTTTGCTGTTTTCAGTTTGCTGCAGAAGAATCTGACTGACCTGAACAGAGCCCTGACCTCAGCCCCGTCCAGCTCTCCTGGGACGAAGTGGAGCACCGAATGTAAGCCAGGCCTCATCACCCAACATCACAGATCACAGCTGGACCTCACTAATGCTCTTGTGTCTGAATGGCAGCAAATCTCTTTAGCCAGGCTCCAAAATTTGGTGGAAAGCAAGAGACCAGAAGACTGGAGGCTGTTGTAGCACAAGGTTTATGCCCATGTTTCTGGAATGACATATTTAAAAGGTGTATAAACAGGTGTCATATTTAAAGTTTCCAAATAGTTATTTACATAAATTGGCATCATTGTTGCATTTGTTTGTTTGAAGAACCTTTAATAAATTCCATACCTAACCTGTCCAGACATAGAGAGAGTGAGAAAGTGAGAGAGAGTCTGACCTCAAGAGGAGAGGCAGATAAAGAGATAAAAGGATAAAGAGGGATGAGAGATGAGATGGAGGATGCAAGAGAGGAAAGGGAAGGAACAGCCTGCTTGCTTCCTGTGTTCATCTATATTTCACAGCACTTTCAATTAGTACCAGGGTGGCTGCAGTAGGCCGAGACAGATAAAGAGAGCGATGGAGAGAGAGAGGGGTTTGCTCCAGGTCACTGTGGTCCTGGTAATGGCCTCTCTCTCTCTTTAAAGGTGTTTGCAAACATAAAGTCTGTTTGCTTTGGCCTCAAGCAAGGCACAAGCACTTGGTTTGTTACATCTATATATTGCTCAGGTTGTATTTAATGTGGCAAAACTTCTAGCACGCTGTAATTTATCAAGACGAGCCACATGGAAGAGGTCCTTTCGTTCACAGGTAGAAAAAAAATTAGCAGAAGAAGGAGGGCTCAATTTACAATTTATCCACCTAACCCAGTGCAGAAGGAGACCAACATCAAAACAAACAAAATGCTCTGAATATGATATTGATGTGATAGAAATCCAGTTCAAAATAGCTTTGGGAACTGTTTTTAGCTGATAGTGGAGAGACTGTATGACCTGAATTCACCTGATGCAGTTAGAAGTTCTGTGTAGTTTCATGTAGACACTAAATTTACAAAAGTTCACTGTTAAACTGGAAATCTGCTAGTTTTTAAAATAATAGTCTGGCATTTGAGGAGATAAATTCATTATGTCCTTATACACTACTGTTCAAAAGTTTGGGGTCAGCCAGACAATTTCATGTTTTCCATGAAAACTCACACTTTTACTCATGTAGTAACATAATTGCACAAGGGTTTTCTAATCATCAATGAGCCTTTCAACACCATTAGCTAACACAATGTAGCATTAGAACACAGGAGTGATGGTTGCTGGAAATGTTCCTCTGTACCCCTATGGAGATATTCCATTAAAAATCAGCTGTTTCCAGCTAGAATAGTCATTTACCACATTAACCACGTCTAGACTGGATTTCTGATTCATTTAATGTTACTGTAACTGCAAATGCTTTTCTTTCAAAATAAATACATTTTCAAATGACCCCAAACTTCTGAACGGTAGTGTACTTATGACACTAATATACATGTAGCAGTTTGCATCAGTCATTTTGGAGGCATGACAACTCATGAAATTGTGTTAGACCAACAAACTACACTGAGTTAGGGGAACTACCTGTTCTTCTACCATCAGGTATTTTAATCTACCAATTTATTTAGTTATTGGTAGCATAAACAAAGGTTTTTAAGTTGATTACTCACCAAAATCACGTTGGTCCAACTAGTATTTCAGTGTTAGGTATCAATTCCCAGAAATTCAAACAAAAGTTTTCAAGTTGAGAAATATTTTGAAAATTATATTAAAATTTCTCCAGTGGTTTTGTTTATGTAGTGACTTTCAAGAAATTAATTAATTTAACTACAACATTTTGTCTAATCACCTTTATTACATTGAACTGCAGTTGTGAACTTAAACAAGCAATGAGTTTAAATTAAATACAACGTTAAGTTGATGTAATTATCAATACCATTATATCAATAAGTTTATCTAAAAAGCCATTCAGCCTTCATGCACATGTGAACAGAGTTAAAACCTAATAAAACTGATGTTCTGAATCACATCCTAGAAGCTGCAAACACAAGAGTGACATTATATCACCATATAAATTGGTCAAGGACATGTTAGCGAGCAGCAGAGAACTCATTTCTATTAATTTTGTGTTTCTGGCCACTTGATGAATACACAGTAAGGTCAGTATTCATTCTTCTCTTCAGCTGTGTTGTGGTATCCATTATATCTTTAGAAAAATATTTTTAGCTGACAAAAACCTCACTATTCTCTCCAGCTACTTACTAACCAATAATAGCAGGAAAATTTACCAAACTAAATCATGTGCCATAAAAACTGAACAATGACCACTACGCAAGACTTTAGCTGCACATTCAGGTTACAATTGTGGTTTCATCATTTTATCTTTTCAGTATGACATTCTGTCCAAGCTGTCACTATCAGTTCCATACAAATCTGGCCTATACAAACACTGTACAGAAGGGTAATGGCTCAGCAGCTCATGATTTACCACTCAGTTATCAGATTATGACTGTTAATGTGACTTTGCAGAATTTACCAAGGTTGAATTTCACTCACTGAAAATTTGTTGATGGAGAATCAATAGATCATCTACATGAGTCGCACCAAGCAGCCAAAGACCTCCTTGTCACCTGTGGAGTGTGTCCAGCTTTACTAAGTGCTTATGGCCGGTTAAACAGCTCCACAGGCAGAAACAACTGGTCTCTACCAACCAGTACGGAAGAACCTGTCAGCCTAATGAAAGGTTTGTCAGAGGTAGTGAGGTAGTGCTGATGCTACCTCCTCTGACCCTTCTGAAGCTGCACATTCTAGGGTTAAGTCCTCAGATGGGTACCAATCATCAGAATCCACAATCATCCACAGAGGAGAAAGTCATGACTGAAACAAATGTGTGCTGCTTTCGTTAGAATGCATCTCTGAGGGAGCCTCAAAGCTAAGAATGTCTTTATGGCATTTACTCCTGTGGAGATGTTTCCCTTGGTGAGAACAAACTTGTTAGTAGCCCAAGACCAAAGTCCACACTGGATGGTGGCCAATCAGACAGAACCATGTCATTTTTGAGCTGGTTTGATGACAAGCATTAGTTTAATAGTAAGTCTTAGGGGGATTGTTTTGTGTTTTAACTAAGCTTCTTCAGTTCATCTTCAGCGAGTAATGCTCCATCCAACCTTCATCTGTCTCTTTGAGTTATATTTAGACCTTATTTAAATTTTTATTTTTCAAAATAAAATATGCAAATCTCCCTTTTTTACTCTCATTATAAAACAGGTCACAGTCTGATTGGGGAAAAAAATGATATGAAAATGAAACTTAATATTTAATCAATTATTTCTCATTCACTCTGGGACTCTCATGATCTTCATCTCATCCATGTTTCCTAACATTTTGTCACTCTTACAAAAAGTATTTTCTGTGTAATCAAAGTCACAAGTGACCAGTGTCCTCTTTGCTGGTGTAAACATTACAAAACCTTGATGAATAAGGACTTAAAATTAATGAATTCCTTTTCCAAAAATTGGTAAATGCTGAAAGTACCTAAATTATAAAAGACCTAATCAAATTTAAGGTTAGAGATATGCTGATGGAAGTGTTAATTAGCAGGCCTACTGAGCACAGGTCCAGTCACCCAAAGGCTCAGGGGACCCCAGTGCTTCTGTTAGCATTTCTTGTTGGGAAGTCAAACAACTACAAAGAGACAGAAAACAACAAAAAGTTACTCTAGATGTCCATAAAGTAAAAGACAAGGCCACAAAAAAACACAAAAGTGACCTAACAAATGAGACAACAACAAAGACATAAAATAGCTGCAAAGTGATGGGAATCACTGTTAAAAAAAAAAAAAAAAAAAGAGGCAAAATGACAGCAATCAGTTGAAATGCACTGAGCAAGATACATAAAACATACACAACAGTGGCAACATGACTGCATAGACAAAAGATCAAAAATAGGTCCAAAACATTTAATGATGACAAACACCATAGGTAGCACAGTAAAGCCTGGCTCACACTACAGGAGTTTTAACATCCTCACAGATACTGAAATCAAGTTGCATCCCATGGGGAAACAGATGGAAACAAAATTGAAACTGTCCTGCAACAACTGGCTGTGGCATCAGTTTTAATATCTGTAGCTAACATTAACCTTAAGGGCTGGGATGTTAGCATGTAGCATTGCTTTGCAACAGCAACTGCTGCTCTGGGTGGCCAATCTTAACTTTTAAATAATAAATATATTAATTAATCTGAGTGGCGACGATAAGTCTGCAAAAAAAAAAAAAATAGGATGTTTAATTCTGGATCTGTGAATCCTTTACATTGTCAAACAAGAAAAGCACTCAGAGAGCGCAGTACTCCGCCAAGGCTGCTGAGTCGTTGTATCATTTCTGATGTCAAATTTGTGGCATGAATCATGGCAACATAAAATGTGGCCATTTAATATAGATGTACCCACAAACAAAATAACCTTGTGCTGATCGCAGGCGTGTGTTATGCATGTGTACATTATGTATGGATACCGAATCGTGTGACATAAATCTGTAGTGTGTGGTAGAAATTGATGGGACTCGGAAATACCTCCATGATTTAATCAATTGTTTCTTGTGTCATTTCCAATGGATAAGTCTCGATATGTCTGCAGCGGTCAATTTGTAGTAGGATCACGATCATGTGATCATCAGCAGGCAGCTGACGTAGTGTTCACTTGTTTTCATAGTTACAGTGACACCTTGCCACTATCTCGCAATGATACAGAAATCCTTAACAAATCTGTGGATCCAGACTATAAGCAGCATCACTGCCAAAATCTAATCACTTGGTCCTTGTGTCATTTCTGACCTTCCCTGAAAATTTCATCCAAATCCTTTAGTCCATTTTTGAGTAATGTTGCTAACAGACAGACAAACAGATGGACAGACAGACAAAGAAATGTACGCCGATCATCATATAACCCCACCTTTCCTTGGCAGAGTAATAATATGGGGCAAACATTCAGATTAAGATCCCAGACCAGATTTCTCCTCGGATTGTTAGGAGGTGAAATGAGGCTAAATCGACCCGAAACTCCTGTTGTATGAATTAGTTTTTTCCTAACTTCTGGCTTATGTTGTCTCTTTATTGGATAGATCTGCTTAACTGAAAGACATGATTCCACTACAAATTTTGCAGTTCATCTAACAGTTGAGACACTTCACTCTGAACCACCAATGCTAGCCTGCTGATGTTGCTAAAAGACAGGATATTAAAAATCATGAGGACGTATCCTCTGGGGACTACAAACATCTCTTCCAAATTTCATGTTAATCCATTTGGTAACTGCCAAGACTTTTCACAAAAAAAGTGTAATAGTGTAATCTAGTGTAGTCTCATAGTGTAATCATAGGAGAAGTCAGGGGATAACCAAAGTCAGAAGAATGCATCATCTTGGGGCCATGAATGAGCGTGACTAACCTCCTAATGGCTCTTTAGATATTTCTGTCTGGAACAAAGTGGTGGACCAACATCCCTGAAGTCATGCTACTGCTGTGGCTAAAATTAGAAACTTATTACAGATTTTCAAAATGCCACAAGAAAGAACAAGATTTGAAGGCACTAATGTGTTCTGCCATTTTTAAAGCAATGTGTGCTTCAGCTCTGGAAGGATCAGAAAATTTCCACTTGCTGCTTCATAAATACTACAACACTGGAGCTTTCATACAAAACCCTGACCGTGACCTCATTTCATGACACCAGGACCAACATCAAACATGTGACTGAAGACATATGAATGAACAAGAACGCACACTAAGACCTCTGAGTACTCTCAACCACACGGTAGTGATCCACTGGTGAACACAGTGTACTGGTGGGACTGAGGGAGAGCGGGATTGAAGGCTGCATGTGAGGACAGAGCATTTCTACTGCATCCAGCAGCTGTTCTCTGGCAGCACCTGCTTCTCCAGGGAGCCGAGGCCCACAGAGAAGTGACGCCAGCCTCCAGGCGTAACCCCGGGCGATGTATGTCAGCCATATGCCCGGCCTGCTGCAGGGACTAGGGAGGCAGGGAAAGAATGACTCCAGTGTTGGACTGAGACAGAGAGACACTGTCATTTCAGCCTGCACTCTGGCTGACAGCTCAGCTGACGCCACACCAGGTCAATCCCCGGCCACGGAGGACGAGGGGTTCAGGCTCGCCCCCTTAAGCATCGCAGCGGACCATTTTGATGTCAGACATCTTTGATAAAAGTAGAGCCACAGGACACAGAGCAGAAGATGTGACTGCAGGGAGCGACGAGGAGTGACGCGTTAGGAAATTAATTAACGTAGGAAAAGGAGTGAAGCACCTGCCTCTGGGCGTGCAGAGCTGAGCAACCGTCTGAATCAATGAAGCTGTGTTCGACTCTCTTTGACCAGCCGGCCAACCCGCGGCGGTTAGCAGCATATGAAAGTGTAATGAGATGTCTATCATCTGGCTCAACATCACCCCCTCTGTTTGAAGCTAGCCAGAGCTGGATGGCAAGACTGATATCATAGCGCTGTCTGACACCTCTGGAATTGTAGGGAATTGCCCCCCTTTACAAAAAATAAGAAAGCAGAGTCTAGAGGCGGGCAATGTTTTGGGGGAAATGATTTCTCTGTGATAGATGCAATCTACCTGCCATCCAATCTAACACTCCTCCTGCCTCTCAGACTCAGTCTGATACTGCAGGTTTCCTCACACATCTTTGGAAATGGAGTTTCAGTCATGGCAGGCTGGAGAAAAATCAACATGCCAAATTGCATTGTTATATGAACCTCAATGTACTTAAGCCATACACATGCTGTAATTTATGGCTCCCAACAATAATTAAATTAAATAACACATAAAAAACAGAAGTGAAAAAAAATCTGATTATTTTTAGCTTGTCTCTATCGCTGGCCTTCAAAGCGAGTGTGAGCTTTACTGCACATGCGTTTGACACTCTATTCTTTGGCCGTTCCGTCGTGTTGGCTATCTGCAGAGTTTCCTTTTCTTTCCCAGGGGTCATAGCTTTATCTACAGTGTGTATAGGACAATTATCATGTTAGACACAATTTCTATGAAGGCTGAATGAAAACAGCACTCACATGCTATACACTGAAACAGTTACTGTAATTATTACTCATCTCTGTAGCGGCCGGTAAGTTATGCCTAACTGAGAAACTGTTTAAACACAATGTGAAGCAAATTTTACAGATTTGTTGTGATGTAATTTAAGCAGATGTACATTACCAGTCAAAAGTTTGGACACACCTTCTCATGTAATGTTTTTTCTTTGTTTTCATGACTATTTACATTCTAGATTCTCACCGAAGGCATCAAAACTATGAATGAACACATATGGAATTATGTAGTAAACATAAAAGTGTGAAATAAGTCAAAACATGTTTCATATTTTAGATTCTTTAAAATAGCCACGATTTGCTTTGATTAATGCTTTGCACACTCTTGGCATTCTCTCGATGAACTGCATGAGGTAGTCACCTGAAATAGTTTTCCAACAGTCTTGAAGGGGTTCTCAGAGATGCTGAGCACTTGGTGGCCCTTTTGCCTTCACTCTGTGGTCCATCTCATCCCAAACCATCTGGATTGGTTTTAGGTCAGGTGACTGTGGAGTCCAGGTCATCTGACGCAGCACTCCATCACTCTCCTTCTTGGTCAAATAGTCCTTACACAGCCTGGAGGTGTGTTTGGGGTCATTGTCCTGTTGAAAAATAATTGATGGTCCAACTAAATGCAAACTGGATGGGATGGCATGTCTGCAAATCTCTTCTGCACGTTGCTTTTCCTTACTAGAAGCTATTTGATGTTCTCATCTGAACAGTTGATGTAGAGATATGTCTGCTACTAGAACTCTGTGTGGCATTTATCTGGGCTCTAATCTGAGGTGCTGTTAGCTTGCGATTTCTGAGGCTGGTGACTCGGATTAACTTATCCCCAGCAACAGAAATGACTCTTGGTCTTCCTTTCATGGGACGGTCCTCATGTGAGCTAGCTTCGTCGTAACGTTTGATGGTTTTTGAGACTACACTTGGGGATGCATTCAAAGTCTTTACAACTTTTTCCAGACTGACTGACCTTCAGTTCTTAAAGTAATGATGGACTGTCGTTTTTCTTAGCAGTTGTCAATTAGGGCTGTCAACTGTGTACCAACTAGACTTCTGCACAATACAACAATGGTCCCAACTGCATTAAGAAGGCAAGAAATTCCATAAATTAACCTTGACGAGCCACACCTGTGAAGTGAAAACTATTTCAGATGACGACCTCATGAAGTTCACTGAGAGAATGCCAAGGGTTTGCAAAGCAGTAATCAAAGCAAAGGGTTGCTACTTTAAAGAATCTAAAATATAAAACATATTTAGAGTTATCTCACAATTGTTTGTTTGCTACATAGTTTCATATATCTTGCTTCACAGTTTTGATGTATTTAGTATGTATCTATAATGTAGAAAGTAGCAAAAATAAAGAAAAAACATTGAATGAGAAGGTTTGTCCAAACTTTTGACTGGTAGTGTATAAGCAGAATAAAGTCCCAAAAGCTTGTTTATTTATATAACCCTGTTCGAACAAAATTTGGTGCGACAGAAACACAATCCTACACCTATTTCGGTCATGGTAGTACTGAGCTGCGTGTTCATCCTCTGGTGGGTTGCATTTTAACAACAGGTCCTAGTAAAGGGATCTCTGTGAAAAGGGTTAAAAGGATTCACCTGTAAAGCTCTGATCATCCATGACAGAGCTCTTTGAAGCTGGATCACGAATGAATCACCGTCAAAATCTGCACTTTTATGTGGGTTGCAGTGGGCTGTGATGTCATCCTTGTTTGCCCAGTTTGATCTTCGCTCCTCTCCTCCAACACTCCCCTCTCTCGCAGGTTTTCCATCATCTGAGATGGTGTTTCATTGATCTGTTTTTTTCTCCTGCTTGTTTTGGCATTTCAACATGGAGTCAACAGGCAAGCGTCCTAAGGGCAGCAGAGAGCTGCTACTAGTAGGATCACGTTGAGTGTTACAGGCCAAAAAAATGTGTGCAAGCAAGTTTCAGTGACTTTCACTTGTTAGTGATAACATGAGAAATTTAAAGAAAGTTAAAATTGACTCTTTTTTTTCAGAAAAAATTAAGCACAGTTTTTCTCATTTCATTCAATGTATTTTTTTTTATATTACTGTAAACTGAAACCTTGTCTATGGGTTTGAATGTGACTTCAATGCAGAAAAGGCAGAAGAGACAAATCGATTGAATTACTATTGCTGAAAAAATGCCCCTAGCAGCTTATCAAAACATTTGGCAATATTTTAACATTGTTTTCTAGTCTACTATAATACAGGTTGGCGCTTTTCCAGAATTTTCTATTGTTTCGCATTGTGTGGAAATTAATTTAGGAAACAATCGCCAGAAAAACTGAAACTCTGATTGTGAGACTTCACAAAGATAGAAAAGGATACAGGAAGAACACAGTTGCAGCTGTAATGAGAACGTGTAAAATAAGTCACAGTACCACTAATCAGAGCTGCTGTGATCGCCTTCCCAAAATGATGCCACCGAGAGTGTGCTACTTGTACAATCTATGAGACAGGAAAGTGCCTCAGACTTTGCCCAGGGGTTATCAGTGGAAAGAAAAACATTTCTGTGACAGTTCAGACATTGTGAAGGACAGTGCCTAACATCAGCCTCAGTGTATAGCAGGGCTGTCAAACTCATTTTAGTTCAGGGGCCACGTTCAACCCACTTGATCTCAAGTGGGCTGGACCAGTAAAATCACAACATAGTAACCTATAAATAATGACAATTCCACATTTCCTCCCTTTGTCTTAGTGTAAAAAGTACATTCTGAAAATGCTCACATTTAATCAACTATCTTTTTACAAAACATTATGAATAACCTGAAATTTCTTAAGACAATTAAGTTCAATTTCAACAGTATTGTATCTCATTTCATCATTTCCACATTACAATTTACAGATCAGTGAATCTACAAAAAGCACAAAACATTTAGACTGGAACTCAACACTGTAGTATTTTACTTTATGATCAAAACAACGTCAAATCTAGAAATTATTTTAAATTTAAATTCATTTCCACATCTGTGCCATAATCCTGAGCACCACACCACACAAACTAAAGTGGGAACTATAAAGAATGAAGGTTAAGTTGTCCCCCTGCTCTGTAAATGTATTCAATTTATACATTAAAAAAACAGAAAACTTGTGGCCTTACAGTGGACAAATTTAAAATTGCAGTTACTTTTTTTTTTTTGAAAAATTACACTTAATTTCTTCTCTGTAATTTTTACACTTTGCAAAGTCGTCCCACGTGCTGGATTGGACCCTCTAGTGGGTCGGTTTTGGCCCACGGGTCATATGTTTGACACGCCTGGTGTATAGCAACCAAGGAAATCATCCCTTGCTTGCTCTTTGGTAACACACTGGTAGAAAAAATTTTGCTAAAGAACATAAAAAGAAGCATTCCTTGGTCATGTGAGACCAGGATAAATTTGTTTAACTCAGGTAGGGTCCAATATAATAGGTTTAAATCTAGTCAGGATTACTACAGTGAATGCAAAGTCCTGACCTTGCCACCCCATTTGAATCTAAAGCCTGTTTTAATAATAATCTAACGGGCTACTTTAAAGAGAAAGGGAGAGCAACACAACCCCTTAAGCAGAGACAGCAGCTGAAAAAAAGTCTCTGAAGAACAGAACATCTATTCAGAAATTTGTAGACACCAGTAACCTCAATACTGAGGAGGTCTGTCATCAAAAGTAAAGTTGACGTGCAAAGTAATGAAAAACTAAGCAATTTTAATCTTAGTAACAAACACACTTTTGTTGCATTTACCATGGTGCTTGTATTTTTAACATAGTAAATCTAAACTGGTAGCTTTTAATTGTACATAACAGCAAATATCTACTATTTAACCTAGAAATAATGCATTTACTGTAAGGTCATACAATTTTGAATGATTTAACAATTATTATTGAAGCTGATTTCACTCTTTTACCATCTGCTGAATATGATTAGAGTCATTGAACAGCCTATTTGTTGTCTTATGACCCTATGCAATCAGCAGAAATAAGCGGATAGAATTTTACAGGACCCCTCCCATATTTTTCCATATATACAGGGTTTCCATAAAGTCTCTTTACAATTTTAAGAATTTATTACAAAGGCAGTTGATAAGATATCTTAACCAGATTTACTTTATTGTAATCAGTGTTTATTACAATTTGTAATCACATTGAAATTGTGTGTTTCAGGAATCCTGTTGGTGAAAGAGGTACTGTTAAATGAAACCCTAAAAAATGGCTATTCCTCAGACCGGTGGATTGGAAGGGATGGACCAATTCCTTGGACACCGCGTTCACCAGATATCACTCCCTTGGACTTCTTTCTATGGGGTTATGTTAAAGATATCGTGTATCGAACAAAGATACGGGACACTACTGACTTGAAGCAAAAGATTTCTGATGCCATTGCCACCACTGATGAGGCTATGCTACAGCGAAAATGGCAAGAAATCGAGTACCGTCTTGATGTGCTTCATGCAACTAATGGTGCCTATCTAGAGGTGTATTAAATGAGGCCGAAAAAACTTTGACAACCACTGTTTACAATAAAGCAAATCTGGTTGAGATATCTTATCATCTGCCTTTGTAATAAATTCTTAAAATTGTAAAGAGACTTTATGGACCCCCTGTATATGTTTCCAGAGTTTGAGGGGCTTCGCTCAGGAAGCAGACTCCACTGTCCTGGCTGTAAGACGTAGAGGAGAAAGACAACCTTCCTCCCCAGGACGGTCCAGCTCTTCAATGCAGAATGGCTATAAGTTCCAATGCAATTCCACGAATGATTACTTTCAATAGTGCACAATTTTATAATTTATAACTTATTTATTCATGTGTTTTATAACATATGCTTTATCTGTGAATGTTGTCTGCCGTACTGTGAGTGTTATTGGATGTGCATTTCTCCAGCTACTTTCATGCCTTTTTAAATTACCCCTCAGGGACAAATAAAGTGATCTGAATCTGAATTAAGTAATATTTTACAGAGGTATATTCATGACTCAAACTGACCCTAGACTATAGGTGTGTTAACATCCTATGGGTGGGTATCCAATATCTCAGATTTTAGGCAATGCTTAGACTGTCAGGCTGGCAGCTGCCAGGCCTAGGTAGTGCCCTCTCCCTCTTTCTCCGCCTCTTCTTCCTTTATAGGTTTGTCAGCAGTGCAGTTGCAGCAGCAAGTGTCTCTCTTTAACAATCATCATCAGCTGGTGCAGGAGCAGTTGGAGATCTGCCAATCAAGCTCCACTCTCACCACTATAAAACCAGACGCCACTCACCTCTCAGTGCTGATCTCTGAATGTTATTCCAGCCACAATTTTTGTATTCTCCTTCTCCTGGTAATTCTGGTTGTCCTCCTTTGTTCCAGTTTCGGGTTCACCTGCTCCTGCTTCGTTCATCCTGGTTTCAACGTCACCTCCAGTACTCTGTTCCATCCAGCGTTCTGGAAACACTCACCTATGAGGTTTCCTCCATCCTGGCGTCCATCCATACTCACCTGTCGCTGTAGCTTGCCATTCGTCGTTCAGGCTCAAAACCAACTGCCAAGATCCACCTGCCGCTTACAGCTATGAGCCCTGTTCGAGCATCTAGCTTTGTATTCGTGAGTTATAGATCTAGAATCCTGAATCTAGTTTTGTATTCGTGAGTTATGATCTTGAATCTTAAATCTAGTTTTGTATTCGTGAGTTATTGATCTAGCATCTTGAAAATATTACTTCGTATTAGAGTCACGTTAAAACGTACTCCAAGTACTTTCGGTTTTCTCCGACAATATTCTAAGCTTCCTAGTAGTAGCTTCACCTTGAGTTTAGTCCTGTATTCTCGTTCATAATATTATTGTATCTTTCTTGCCTGGGTGTTACCCTATGTGAGTTACTGGTTTCAGGATTTTGTATTTAGTCCTCCTTGCCTCTAGTAGTCACCAGGAGATTATCCGAAGGCTTGCATTCGTTTCCTGTTTAAAATATTTCCTGTTGTAGTTCTTAGTTATAGACTTGTAGTTCTTTTTGGAGATTTTGTAAATAAAGCACCTTTATTGCATCCTTTATCTGTCTGTTCATTTTCTGCGCCTGAGCCTCTTGGACAATCATAACAGACACCTTTTGCATGATCGTTAGATCATTGTGGATTGAATAAAATTAAAACCAAATTATTTCATGCACAATGTGTCATTTAACATTAAATACTGAATCCATCATCTTAAATTGTGTGGCTGCTTGAGAAGAAACAGGACAAAATGCATTACTCCACCTAGGAATGGCGTAGTTATGTGACAGTTGGCGTACGTTTGTCTGTCCATCTGTTTGTCTGTTTCTCAATACTCAAACATTACTCAAAAATGGACTAGCGGATTTAGATTAAATTTTCAGGGAGGGTCAGAAATGACACGAGGACCAAGTGATTAGATTTTGGCAGTGACGCGGCTTATAGTCTGGATCCATGGATTTGTTAAAGATTTCTGTATCATTGTGAGATAGCTGCACGGCATCACTGTAACTATGACAACAAGTGAACACTACGTCAGCTGCCTGATGACGATCACATGACTGCGATCCTACTACAAATCAACCGCTGCAGACTTATCTTATCTGTTGGAAATTATACAAGGAACAACTGATTAAATTGTGGGGGTGTTTCCGAGTCCTATCAATTTTGGCCACAAGCTACATATTTAGGTCATGTGATTCAGTATCCGTACACAATGTACACATGCATAACAGATGCCTGTGGTCAGCGCAAGGTCATTTTGTTTGTGGGTACATCTATATTAAATGGCGACATTCTATGATGCCGTGATTTCTGCCACAAATTTTTTCAAGATTTCAGCCGTCGGAAATGATACAATAACTGAGCAGCCTTGGTGGAGTACTGTGCTCTCTGAGTGCTTTTCTTGTTTTTGTAATTCTGTAATTATGCTTACTAGCAATCAGCTAGTTAGAAGAATGGCACCCAGTGGCTAATAAACTATGTAAGACAATGCAGTTAACTACATGCTAACAATCCCACAATGACAATGCTTTTGTGTTTTGTGTTTTTGTAATGTTTACCCTTTTCACCATCTTTGTTTAACATGTTACCATGCTAACATTTACTTTAATTTTACTCTAACTTTTTTAAAAAAAAGAAAAAGGCAGCATGATTGTGATATACATTAATGCATGTATTTGTGTTGTGTTCTTTATGTTTAATGCCAAGTAAACAGCTGTAAACAGCAGTATAATGATTTAAGCAGCCCATCCTGCACTAATTACAATAAAAGTTCTCACGCTTTTATGTCATATTTGAATTTTGAGCACTTCACCCCCTCCAAAAAGCCCAGTATTCTTGTTTTATCAAAACAATGATCTAAAACTGGGGTGTTGCACAAGGATTTTGACAATTATCACATGTGAGCAAAGATGCAGAGAACAAAGACAGCATATCAATGAGCAGCTGCAGACAGCAGGCGGACCACAAGGTAATATCTGGACAAATGGAATTTTTATTTATTTCTTCCAAGAGACAATCGTCAATTGTATTTAAAGAAAGAAAAGCCTAATAAATATCACTCTGCAAACAATGGAACACTGGCTGATAAACATACACTTGGCTTTGTTTCTTCAGTGAGATGTGCAATGAATGCTTGGCTGTAAGAAACATGTAAGAGTCAATGACAGGCTTTGTCTGAAACTCACTGAATAAATATTACAATTTAAAATATTAGGAGTGAGCTGGGAGGAAATTTGTGGATTCTGAGGCATTGTTGGGTATAATGACAAAATCATACAGCGAAAAGTGAATACACTGTATCGACGTACATGCTGTTCTGATTATTCGAAACACTATTTTACATAGATGCACTTGCTAGTAATCATTCTCAAGTGTTTTCACAACTGAGTGGGTTAACAGAAAAGAGGACCCAAATCCTGGACAACCAGGCAGGTAAGAACAGTGCAGTTAGAGCTCGTATGAAGACTGAGGTGGATGTTGAGGGAATAAGAAGCAGGTATGTGAGTGGGTGTGGTAAATCCAGAGATCAGCCCCTCTTCTCATTTGTCAGTTTGTACATATTTGACTTATTTCTTCTCTTCTCCTTCTCCTGTCTTAGTCTGTCTGAGATGCAAGAGGAGGTGAGGACAAGACACTAGGACAGAGAAGTCAGTTAAATACGACTTAAGGCACTGCTGCATCAGCCGTCCATTGTTCTGTTACAGCCCAGTGCAGTACTGTGTTCATGATAGATTATATGTATTGGCTTCTAATATCTCATAGTATCGCCATGAATATTGTATACAAGTGCTTGTAGAGCTACACCTGTGCACTAAAAAGGACACAGTGAGGATACACCTGTGCAAGCCTATTTTCTCCTCCCTACTTTCTCTTCAAGATGTATTTCACTAGCAAGGACCACATCATCAACTTGAAGATCGATTGTTTATTGAATGCAAATGAGTGTTTTGCTGATGATGACTGAGTTGAGCTGCTGCGGTGTAGGGGAAGCCTCATCATGGGTCAGCAGCAGCTCCCAGGCCGGTGGACCTTCTGGGAAAAGGAGGAGAGAGGAGAAGCGAAGGGAGGGTGAGTGGAGCATAAGAAGTGAGAATGAACAAGTGGGAAGGGCAGAGTGGTATGTATAGATGTACGACAGGAAGGGGAGGGACTAAGGTGTGGTCCTGCTTCTGAACTTAAGCTAAAAATTTGATTGCCATTTTAGGATATGAGATTGCATTCAAGATGCTACACTACGATCGATTTCCAAATCACAGGCAAGAGGGCAGAGGACAAAGGAAAATAAGTGGCACAAAATAAAGAAGTGAGAAGAGCCTCAGAGGTTACTACAGGGCAGGTAGGTGAGAGTGTCTGGTGACTGGATGGGGAAGAAAGTTCGAGGGCATCTGGTGGATGGAAGGAGAATGGCAGTCTGGACATCATAGGACTGTGGAAGGAATTGGAGCAGCAATTCCCAATATTCACTTCAAACTGTCAAATTTTGCCAAAACCTTTGTAAGCCAGTTGCTGTTACAATCAGTTCATTTTCTGATGCTGCCTGTTGTCATTTTGTTGTCTGATTGATGTGTCCATCCTTCAACAGAACCAGAGGCCCACTGGGCTGTTCATAAATCCATCCATCCCTCATGTTTCCTGTGAGCCAACACTGTGATGAGGTACATTATAAGGCAATATAACATTAAAATATGAGCAGTTTGTAACCTTCCACAGTCTATTTTTAGTAATAAGAAATACATAAATCTTTGTTTTAATCACTTAGGAAATGTCACGTTTCTACGGTCTTATCCTCACACAGCCCACTGTGACTTCTCTTACACTGTAAAAAAAAATAAAATAAAAAATTAAAGTAAAATTCCAGCAGTTGTGTTTGCCAGAATGCTGCCGTAAAATTACAGTAAAACATTTTCTTCCATTTGCGGTTTAAAAAAATTTGCTTCATTCCATATTTTATTGTAAAAAGAAAAGTTTTAACCTTTAAAAAAATATTTGTTTTGCTTGAAAATTTACATGAAAATGCCAAAAAAAGCATTTTTCCATTATTAGCACAACAGTTGGTGTATTCAACATTTACTATGTGTATTTTTAGCAATGAATATTATATAATTATGCAAAAATTGCAGTTCTGGCTGTCATAAATATTAAGGCATATGTCCATTATTGACACAAAAGTGAATCAATCTGACAGGTGTAAACTGTATTTTTTACAAGAAATAAATGCAAAAATCGCCATGTTACTTGTTATAAATATTACAGCATGTTTCCGTTATCAGTACGTACATATTTTCCTGGAAATAAATGCAAAAATTACAGTATTGATGTTATACATATTATGGCATTTTTTCATTAAATAACTGTGCCAGAGTAGGGAAATGTATTTTTTCAAGAGAAAAAATGTAAAACAAAAATAAAATAATAATAATAATACATTTTTCTCCTGATTACCTTATTTACGGTGATTCAGTGTTATATAAACTGGATCAAACTGTTTTAGAGTTTGCAGATTTTTACTGTCATGGTTTGACAGTTTTTTTTACAGTAAAATTATGAACATTTTTTATAGTGTAGAGTGACTGAACCTAAATTAGTCAGCACAGAAATCATTAATCACAGTTGTGTGTTTGGCACAAAGTTCACACCACTCTACTGTTTTGCAGTTGAGAGCAAATGGACAGACAAGACATGTACAGCATTTTTGTGTGTCTCTCAGCTGAAGCAGTTTTGATTCTGAAGCTTTTGGGAGTCGCTTCACCTCTCTCTTTTCCTCCTGCTATGACCACGGCAGTTTTAACATTTTTGTGTGATCCTCTGGCTTCCCAAGTTGAAAATCAGGCCAGGAATTTCTTCTTTTTTTTTGCATTTATAGGAGGAGGGGGGGAGGCAGTTGAGGTAACTATTTAAAATTCCCACATGAGTGCTAATTGGACATATTTTCATTATTGTGCCATTCAGAGTGTATCTCAGGTGACTTTTCTTTGTTATGACTCTGCTTTAAATGGTCTGCTGTTGATTTGCAGAACTGCTGTGTTCAAATCTTTCAAGAGGTAAGACAGTGCTGTTCTGGATTAAAGCTGTAACCCAGGTGGCTGTCATGCTACTGTAACACCAGAAAAATACAATCACTGGGCTGCTAACAACCCAAAGTTGAATTCAACGGTTAATGAAAAGCAAAGTCTTTGTTACTGCCTGTCATTTGTAAGTGTCTTAATGACTTAGTGTTATGTTTGCGCAAATGCATGGGTAAAAAAAGAGTGTGTACAAGACATTGTAGTATTCGTGTAGTTTAGAATTATGCAGTATGTTCAATCACGCTAACCTAAATTACATTACTTGATTTTACTGACATAATGTTTTAAAGTCTAAAGTATATCATGTGAAAATATATTTTAAACCTTCCTTGTGTGTATCATCACTGAACATCATTTCAGACATGCATAAACACCTCTCTCTAATTGGTTTAAATATTTCCAATGTAATGGAATTTTTTTCTATACAAGAGTTACCCTTGATATTTATTCAATTTAAATTCTGCGAGCTTCTAAATAAGAAATAGTCTGTGTGATGCAGGCCATTTTTTTGATGCATAACATTTAGAAAATGGCTACAAATTCCCTTCTAATAACTATTTACACTCTTCAGTTACTTCTCTTTACATTACATGATTAAAATGCTTCATCTTTAATATTTACATTATGCTGAGTTGAAGAAGGGACAGTACAATAAGGAGTGATACGTTGATAACTGCTGATAGGTCCACTTTACCAACATATATGATATGATAATTCCCTTGTCTTTTTTCCCCCTGTGGATAAGACCAGAAAAGCTAATATTAAAAATATTCTCCTACTGACTGACCCAGACACATCTCTATGCAGGAAAAATTGGTTTTCAAGTCTTCATCCTCCCCCATATAAGTAACAATCAACTTTCAGATCAATTAGCATTCAGTATCAAATCTCATACCGTGTGTACTAAGCCCGAGCCGCGTATTATTGAGGGGATAATTGTTGCCTTGCGGTGGTTTGAAAGTTGCTTGCTGATTGACTGACACTGATACATACACATACATGAACAGTAATTACTAACAAGCACATAAAGACACATAAAGAATGAGTGACACTGATAATTAACACACATGCAACACATGCACTCCTCTTTCTTGTGCCTTTCAGAGGGGCCTGTGTACACCCCAGTCAGAATAATCCATCTCCATCATGTCGACACAGCGCTCCGTCTCTGGGATTGTCACACTCACTAATTACTCTTTAAGATAATCAGCCTGTGTGGCTGGAGATGCAGCTCCCCTCCATGGCTCCGTCTTCTCGGGGAATGAGAGGTTTAATCTGCGGCGAGATCAGAGCTACTGGGAGCAGGAGGAGGAGGGATGGGAGGCGGATGGAAGGAGGCGGGTGGAAATGAGAAGGAATTTGGGCATCTTAACAAACTCTTAATTACGTTCTCTATCCTCTGCTGGTGGCAGGCGTAAATGGCGGTCCCCAGGGAGCCTCTGATCCACTTTCTGATCTGCAGAATTCACAGCCGAGCTGCTGATCAAAAAGATGGAGCGGCCTAGATGCTTCAAACACATGGGATCTTTTTCTAGCATGGGACTAGTAGCTTGTCATTGAGCGGAAGTTTGAATTGTCGAAATTCATGCTCAAAAAAGAAAAAAAAAACACACTCGGTTCTCTTTAAAGACCAGAAAAAAAAACAGAATTTGAAGAGAGACAGGGAGCGTTCAATGGTTCCATGAATTGATAATGAGCATTTGTGCAACGTGCTGAAGGCGTTTGTCCCATATATGAGGCAGAATTCATTGGAGATGACCTCCACCCACATCCTCGCTGTTCTAATATGCCAGGCATGGCTTTGATGTTCGCCATCAGCTGAATCCCTGGGGAGGCTCTGCTGTAATAAACCACAGCAGTGAGCGCACAGCAACGCACTCACCAGCAGGAAGTCCCATCAGCCCATCCCAGTGGCTCGCTGGGAGCTGCATGGGGTCACTGGATCATGACACATTACTGTACAGTATGTCCGCTGACCACCAGTGTTACAGTTTATGTCCTCTGTGGATATCAAATTAGATAAATACACAAAGATACATAAAGGGTTGTCTCTGCGGTTTGCATGCTATTTTATGGGTTGAGATCATTAACATTTACTTCAAGCACATAGACCCCCTTCATGGCATCACCGTGAAAAAAAATATTTTCTGATTGGCCGGAAGATGTCGATCATGATTATATAATAACACACATTCTACAAAGACCTGGATCACAGTTTGACCACACTTACACAGTGATTAGTCAAAGTATTATGACCACTAATCTATAATATGTTGCTGATCCTTTGCTTGACACCAAAACAGATCCAATTAGTGTGGCATAACACACCGATACTAGAAAGGTATCACAATACTCTACCACTGAAAACCATTCTATTCCCCTTTTATTAGTATTGGAACTTAAAGAATGACAGTGTTTTAATAGAAGCCTATGAGTATCTTTGCTTTTCCACAGCAGTGCAGTGTGCAGTGCTCTGCTACCACTCTCTGTAGGCATAGTGGGTGTGCCAACCGCTTTTTTCTTCTCTCCTAAGCACACTGCAGCTTTCATGGTGACAAAACAGGAGGTTGCAAAAACAAATGCTCCCGCCGGCTGTCCAGATTGTCCGCAAAATAGATGCACAAAGAACAATAAGGCATTATTTTCTTTATAGTTCAAAAGCCTTTCCGTAAAACTGAAAGACTGTTTTAAACCGCAACCAAGTGAGTCAAAACATCAACCTAGGCAAAGTATCTCTCTGGCAGATATGCTGACTTGTTCAAAGACTTCAAAGAGCAACAGGTTGCCATTAATGTTAACTCAGTTTACTACAATCTACTAAAAATCTGCCGTTTACAGTCTGCAGATCAACAACACTGGTTATAAATGATCAACTGAATTCCTGCTGAAAGAGTGAAAGTAGGTGAATAAAATGTGCACTAAAGTACTGCTACACTTGACTCTGCAAGGATTTAACCTTTTCTCAGCAGCAGTGTGACATGTGAAGGTGGAGAGACGTGAACGTGTAAAGAGCTGGTCTTAATGAGGAGTTCCTCCAGTTCTAGTAGGATATAGGAATGTGTGAACACACTGTGGTACAGTAATTCATTCCTGTTGTTTTATAGATTCCCGTCTCCCACTACCTTTAAATTATCTGTAGGTGTGAATGCGAGTGTAGTTGTTTGTCTCTATGTGTAGCCCTGTGATAGTTCTGTCCAGGTGTCCCCTGCCTCCACCCTAAGTCAGCTGGGATAGACTCCAGCCCCCTGCAACCCTAATGAGGATTAAGCGTGTATAGATAATGGATGGATAGATGTTCGGTTTCATTTGTTATTCCATTAGTTTTCTGCTTTTAGATTTTTTTTCTGTGGTATTGTTTCACTATTAGTATAAGTATATTTAGGTAAATATCGAAGTTACAGTTTTGGTACAATGACAGCACTAGCTCTGACCCACTAAGGCTTTCACACTACAAGACCTGTAAAGGTGCCTTGTGGTATCTAACACAAATATGTTCACACCAGGTGCTGTTGATCAGGCTTGTTTCACCACATACCCACTTTGTCATCGGAGGTAGTGTCCCTCAGTAGGGATCCACCACTGCTGACTGGCAGCAC
The DNA here is from genome assembly GCF_022539595.1 of Amphiprion ocellaris. Lineage (NCBI taxonomy): Eukaryota > Metazoa > Chordata > Actinopteri > Pomacentridae > Amphiprion > Amphiprion ocellaris. The sequence goes on along the minus strand of NC_072780.1, from coordinate 21,855,149 downwards.
CCCACAAACCTTGCCGTATCAGCACTATTCTGACCAAGTTGTCTGGCTGTTCAGGTTTAGCCCTTACCAAAGTCTCTCAGGTCTTTAAACCCGCCTCACTCTTCACTTAGATAACCAGCGTTGCTCATGTCTTCTGTTATTGGTCATAACGTTTTAGTTTATCTGTGAACACAAATGTGAGACCTCTAAACCTAATTGGTGGCCTGTTTTACACTGGTTGGCAGCTAATTACCATTCATCATCCTGGTTAGACCATTGGGAGCAGTTTGATACATTGAGCTTCCTTCAGTAGATAACTTTGCTCAACCTTCAGAACCAACACCTCCAATCTGATCTCAGGAATCCCATCCTACCACGGTTGTTCGGAAATTGCCATTGCTGACCATTAGCACCAACAAGTCTTGCCCTGAAAGTGATGTTCCAATCCAGTCATCGTGGCCACCTCTGCCCATGTGCTGTGCATGTATCCACCCTGTATTCTTACCTCAGACTGAGTTACTCTCCACTGTGTTGAGAGCTGAGTTGCATCAGCATGTCTTTGAGCTCCATTGTCCAGTCCTTCAATTGCTGACTCTGAGCCAGAAAGTGTGTTGTGTTACTATGACAACCAGCAACCATGAGTTGTTGTTACATACAGTTGTTGCTACATACAGTAACTGCACATTAAACACAGTTTGGGGTTAAGGTTAGTTCAGATAAAAAGTCTTACCCATCTTTGGTACAACTTCTGGGAGTTGTACATATCTGCAGATAACACTGAGGTTGGGAAAATTGCAACTTCTTTATTCTTTAACAGGTTGGGGCAAAATGATTATTTGAATTTTGATTCACAGTTAAACTAATTATCAGTTACAATCTTCTCATGAAATCAAATGAATCTGATTTCAATTGTCATGTATTAATAACACAGCTTTTTCCATAGAATTTATGATTCTTTTGTTAGACTGTACTGTAATAATTATATAAAGCACAACAACCATTTTAATCATAATCAGTTATTTGCAATTTATTTTAGAAACAACACCACTAGACTGCATGATTAATACTACGGGAGACTGATAAGAAGAGTAGTTTCCTGCGGTTCAGTGAAGAATTTCAATCTCTCAGTAATATTTAGTGACAGACCCTGCACATTACACACTATCGTACAGTTTATGCAGATATCACACACCAGTACAGAGCTCGCATATCAGCCTACAACCTTTGTCAGATCACAAAATTCCATATCCTGTGAAATATGGGGACGTCTCTGAACTAGCTGCAGAGGAACATGGGAGATTAGGGAGGAAAAGTGCATTAAGATGCTCTAGTTGTAAATATATACGAGGAGGGAGAAAGGGAGAGGGAGAAGGAGTGTAGGTTTTTAAGTTGCTGTCACCGGGCTGTCACCGTGTCTGTCAGAACAGATCCATCAAGGCTCTGACACATCAGGCTTCACATTTGCATGGAGTGCAGCAGGAGCCCGTCCTTATTATGCATTCTGTCTCATACTAACCTTCTTCTTCCCTCTAACAGATGAACTAACTAGCAACCGAGAGGCATATTTTATAGAACGGCATGAGCTGAAGATGATGGAGAGCTGTTATTGGCTTCTGACAGCGTGCGTGTGTGTGAGTGTGTGTGTATGTGTGCGTGCAGTGCCAAGTGCTGCCATCTTCCCAGGTGTACAGGGATCAGCCATCTTGTCAGGTGAGCCGCTGCTAATTAACTATGTATTGCTTTGAGTCTCCTTCTCTGCAGACTCATGCCACACACAGCAACAGAGGTGAGGGGTGATAGGGACATGGTCGTGTGTGTGTGTGTGTGTGTGTGTGTGTGTGTGTGTGTGTGTGTGTGTGTGTGTGTGTGTGTGTGTGTGTGTGTGTGTGTGTGTTGCACAGTATGGCGGTGCAGATGCAGTCAGTCCCTCAGTGCAGAAGCCTCCGCTGGGACGGACACAGCTGTGGCACGGCATCGGGTTGCTAACGAGCCTTATCACACAGGCGCTAGACTAGACACACTCCCCAACACACACACACACATCCACATACGCATGCAGGGAGTTTGCAGCAAATTCACACTCAGACAATCACAAAACTGAGGTCTGGGGTGATACAATGGTGTGTTTAACTCTCCATAAAGTCTCCCACACTCCCATAAACACGTTTACACACACAAACACACATATGTACATATGTGCTCCACAGACATTCATGCACAGGCACACACAGCTGTAGAAATAAAGGTAATGACGTGTCTTGTGATATATCACCAAACTGATGTTAACTAAACAGCAAATTAGCTGTTAATGTGAAATCCTCGAAATTAGTGATCAGGGATTTTTTTTAATATAATGTAACTCAAAAGTTAACAGCCATTACTAGGTTTTTACAACATTGATCTTATTTTTTGTAGTTTTGTCATCCTTTCTTTGCATGTATTGCTTGTAATCATGTACTCAGTAAGTTACCTACATTTGCTCCTTTACTGCACAGAAAAGTTCTGATCTTCACTCTCTCCGTTCACAAGATCATTTGTTGCTTTCTGTTCCATATATCCGAACTGAATTGGGGAAAAAAGGATTTTGTTTAGTCTGCACCTTTTGCATAGAATATGTTGCAGAAGGACTGGACACTAACCGAGTTAATCTCATTGAGCGTTTCTAAATCTAAAGTGCGAGTTCTTGAGGCCGACTCCACAACATGCACTTTGTAATAATTAGCTTGTAAATTGAATCTTTTTGTTTTTACTAGTGTCTTAATTGTGTTTTAACTGTGTTTAATATTTGCTGCTGCCAGGACTTCCTTGAAAAAGGGATTGTGAATCTCCTAGTTAAATAAAGATTAATAAATAAATAAATAAGTTAACAGCTAAGATGGGGTCTTCACTCAGTCACATCAGACATGTTGGTAACTGGTAAGTCAAACTTTACTAGAGGAGAAAACAAAGGCAAACACTGAAGTTATTACCAGTAGCAGTTTACAGACTGATTTCTCAGATCAGCTTTGACCTCACTCACCATTGTTGTACATGCCTAAAGTTTTCATTTGCAATGAAAATTTATTTCCAATGTTTTAGGCAGAATAACTATTAGTTTTAGTGCAAATAAAATGGTTTAGCAATAAATTTTGAACCTGTACAAAACATCATATCCTCTGGATGCTTGACTAATCAACGCCCTGGAACTTCTTGTTTTCACATTTTGACAGTTGCACTGCAATGTTATAACTGCTAAAAATGATGCAAAACCTACAAAAATAAGGCCTAAGTTGTAACAAACCAGTTTGATGCAGGTTCTATGAGTTATAGGCAATATATGGCAACTGCTTCATGTCCTCCCTGAGCCACTGACTTCACATGTGTTTACCAGTATGATCATGTTTCCAGACGCAGATGCTGCTTATAAACTTTTGAGGAAGCGATTTCCTTATCAAGCTTTTCAAGTGATATACACTACCAGTCAAAAGTTTGGACATACCTTTACATTCAGTGGTTTTTATTTATTTCATACATTGTAGATTAATACTGAATACATCAAAACTATAAAAGAATACATATGAAATTTTGTTGTAAACCAAAAAAGTGTTAATCTTCAGTATTAATATACAATGTAGAAAATACAACAGCTAAATAAACATTGAATGAGAAGGTGTGTCCAAACGTTTGACTGGTAGTGTATATGTTTATGTAGTTCATTTGGTTACCATGGTAACATCTATGCACAGTCAGTTATGTTTTTGTCATCTGTGGACTTTGTTCATTAGGTCCATAAAAGAAAATATTACCAGCATTATACCTAAAAATATTTATTTTCCATTTTCTATCCTTTACTTACCCCTTAATTATACAATGATTTGCAGCCTGGTAATAGTAATGTATCTTGTAATTAGTTATTTGTCTACCTGAAAACATAAATATACATATTACAAGTGGAGCACTAGTTCTGATGGCATCACTCTACTCCCTTGAGTGAGTTCCACATCAGTCTCTATGACTCCATATTCACTCTTCTTGAGTAATTAGTAAAAAGTCAATGTGAACACGAATTAAACCAAAACTAAAACCCAGCAATATTCTGGTGTAGATTCAGGTGTCATTTCTTTCCTTCATTGAGATCAAATGAACTGAATTACAGGTGTAAAAGCACCCTCACAGTTCACTTGGGCAAGATACACCTGAGGACAGTGCACATGTGGTTGTGTATGCAAAAACAAACACGAAAAACATATATGTTCTTATTTGTTTTTATTTTACGTTCACCAGATGAGCAGATACATCATTTTAGAAAAGAAATTGATATTTTCAAAAAAATTATAATACAATTTTCTCAATATAGATTATATACAGAATGAAATGTAGTCAAACTGAAATAGCATTCTGCCTCTTTGTCATCAAGAAGACAAAGCAGTGAGGGGTCTGAGTGGTCCTCCACAGACCCATCTCCCTAACCAATAAATATAAACTGTATATATTATGTATGCTGCACTCAGCCAGGCATGGACAATACCAGGGCAAGTTACTTCTCAACAATATTCCCTTAATCAGGTCTTGTACATCACTGTGCTACACACACGCACACGCGCTCGCACACCCACGAGAAGCTTGACACACAAGTGCACACAGGCCAGAGAACAAATTACAGTTGGGTTACAACAATGGGCCATCTGAACTCATGAAAAGGGAAGAAGAAATCAAAAGAAATGTGTATGGAAATACCCGTCATTGTCCTTGATCAGGAGGGAGAAGTGGCTTTCTGGTCAAAGCTCACTGGAGCTGGCTGAGTAGCACTTGACATTTGGCCTGATTGAAACAGCCAATTCTACAGAAAGCTACTGAGCTGGAAAATCTCTAACAGTCTCACAGATCCTGCCTACTCATCTAGCTCCTTCCCTCCTATTCAGTATCTCTCTGTATCTATCTACCTTTCTTCTCTCTCTTGTTCCTATTCTCTCTATCTTAAGTGGGACAGGTGCCAGAACAAGGGTTAACAATTGCCCCCTTTTGACTGCTTTCCCACTATGACCGAAGAAAATAAAATGCACACGAAAGCTCCTATCCACGTTGTATTGAAACAGGACAGACAACTGCACAATCACAGAACGAGCACAAGAAAAGACGACAGCAAAGTAAAGCTATGGCCAGGACGGGGCTAAAACGCTTGTAGAGGATGCTTGAAGGACTTGAAGGACACTGTAAGCACGACACTTGCCAGCCGCTTTACCTTGTCGCTGGGCACCACCTCTCAAAAATCGCCTTCCTTGTGCTTGGTGGGGGGGAAGAATTATGACTTTGTGCCAATGAGCGAATACATGCACTTGCATAAATCATCCATCTTGTTTGGCGGTTAATTACTCTTGTTTACCCTCCGCGTAACCTCGGGATGGGGCGGCGCGATAGGAGGGAGTCTGGGAAGAGGAGATAGCACCAAATAGTAATCTGCTGACGCTGTTCATCAGTGAGCAATTCACAGGAGTAAAAGCACATAGTGGGCTTGAACCTGGGTGTTAGTGAATTAGACAAGGTTGCCGGGGGTCTGAGGACGGCAGCTCCATCAACATCCTGGCCTGACCGCAGCTGCTCGCTAAGCTGTTCTGGGGTCAGCCGGTGAAGGTGCCACGCTGAGGCAGCCCAGTGCAGGCCAATCAGAGAGCTCCTCAGGATGTACAGCAGGCTCTGATCGTTGCTTATTTCATTACGGGGAAAGCTACATAAATCCACAAAATGGAGAGGAAGAGGCACAGAGGGAATATTTGCATTTCTCCTCTCCTATCATCTACCCTCACTGCCCCCCTCCCCAACACCACCCCTTTCAATCCCTCCCCCATTTAGTGCAGAGTGACTTTAATCATCACTTTCGCCAAAACACATTAAGCCGGTGTGTCCGGAGTTGAAGAGGGAGAAGGGGGGTTGAAAAAACACAGAGTGGCGCATTAGATTTGCAATAGTGATGCATCACTCTGGCATTACTTTGGAGATTAAAGAAGGGACGTTGCATTTCAATGGAGTGGCGCTGATGGTTGCCTGATGCATGACTGTCCTCCTTCACTGAGTCGCAATAGGAGACACCACCGTCCACTAGGGAGAGGAGAAATCACACTGACCCTCGAGTTCCTTTCTTTCCTATACCTCCATCCCTTTAGTTCTTATTCCCTCTTTTTCTTAAAAAAGTCCTTTTTTCTTCCTCCTTAAACCTCAAAGCCCCCCTTGCCTTTTAACCCGCATTCTGAGAGCACCTCTACATTGAATGTATTCATGCAGCTGTTTGATCATGTTCTCAAGTCAAAACAACACCTCCTTTGTCGAAGGAGATAATACCGTAAAAGTGGATTGCATACATTAAACTTAAGCCAACACACAACGTGACTTTGCCTGGTCTTTGTGTTACTGCATCTGTATGAAAAGATGGATGTAAAGTGCTTGAGAGCTTAGGACAGGCAGGATGAGACTGGGAGGAGAGCATAAAAAAACACAACAAAACAAAACTGAAGGGCATGAATAGGGGGTGTCACTTTAGCACTGGGCTCATTGGGGGCAGGGTCAATGTAGAGACAGAAGGCTTTATAAACAGGGCTGGAGAGAGAGAAAGAACACGATGTGGGAATGTAGGGAGTCCCCAGGAAACAAAATGACAATACATATTGTCTCAGAGAAACAGAATCACAGTCAGTCAGTCCAAGGGTACAGCCCACCAGCAGCTTAGCCCAGTAGGCGAGCGTTCTGGTCATGTGTCTTTCCAAACCCTTGGGCCTGAGTTCATCCTGGCACCCAGCTCTGGTTGCTGTGCGCCGGTGGAGGGCAGGCAAAAGCTCCTAAACTCATGCCCATCCCCATTCCCACTCCCTGGGACAGAGAACCATCAAAGTTGAAGTCCATGCTGTCTGTGTCCATAAAGTCACTGAGCAGGATGGAGTCCACATCACAGTCCAGACTATTAGGGACATTCTCCATTTCCAAGCTGGCAGCCATTCTACTGTGGGTGTTGTGCTGTTGCCCCTGGTAACCAGCATTCCCCGGCTGGTGGTTGTTATGGTAGTAACCATGCCAGGAGTCAGTCATACCCTGATGGTGAGCTCCGGGGTATGGCTGGTGACGGGGGTGAGGCGCGGACGCCAGGCGGCAGGGGTCCTGGGGAACGTCCATGACTCCAGCAGGGTTGGGTGGCAGGGAAGGGGATGTTGGGAGGTGGGGGCGGGGCCCATAGTGGTTAGAGGTCTTGAGACTGTAGGGCTGCAGGATGTCAGTGCTCACCCGTGGGGACAGAGCTTGATGGTGAGGTCCACTGTGCATAGGGTTATGAGGGTTGTGAGGGGTATGATTGTGCATGTGATTCTGACTGGAGCGAGAGCTGTGATCATGGCTGGGATTCACTTTGTTACCATGACCATGCTCATGACTCGGACCATAGTCATGGGCAGGGTGGGGCTTGTGGCTGTGGCTGTAGTCGAGGCTGGCTTGGTGTTTGTGACCCTGATTGTGGTTCTGATGGTGGGTTGTGTTCTGGTCAAGGACTGAGCCATGGCCATTGTGTAGACTGGGATTGTGAGCGTGCTCCTGGCTGTGATTGTGGTTATGATTGTGGCTGCGATTCTGATTGTGATTGTGCTGGCTGTGAACGCCATTGGTTCCCTGTGTCATTAGTGTGTGTGTCTCCCGTTCCTGGCCCAGCACTGTGTCTTTGTTGCAGTATGGAGGACCTCCAGTGAGCAGACTCTGCAGGGCGTTGTTCTCTGAGTAGCCCCTCATTGGGCGCTGGAAGCTGACTGGCTTGTTCTCCTGGATGGTCTCCATGGGAGTGTGGTGCCGGAGCATGCCCATGGAAGCCTGTCCATACATGGGCCCACAGTAGGAGCCCTCTGCCTTGGGCCCAGGCACATAGGGATAACCATTGCATTTGATTTGCGGTGGCTGAGGGTAGCCACTTTCATCTAGACTGATAGCCCCTGTCAGGTCGGTCAGTTGAGGCAGCTCCACAGTGGGGCAGTGGCCCCCAGTACCCAAGGCTGGGGAACGGGTGCTGGTGGGGCTGGGGTATAATCGTGGAGAAGCTGAACAGGAAAGTCCACCCTCCTCTGGTTCATCAGCCTCTGCCTCAGCTAGGATTGGGGACAGGCAGCCACTCAGCGTGGAGGCAGAAGATGAAGTGCGGGAATGAAGGTCTGTCCAGGTGTCGTACTCCTCACCACCCATGCCCACACCTCCTTTCCCTGCTGGACTGCCATGCTCTGGCGAGCCTTGCATTGCCGGTCCAGCTCCCTGACCTTGAGCCCGTCCAAGGCCAACAGCCCCTGCTCTCTTCCGACTGATGCGACCTTTGGTCTTCAGGTAGCGGTTGCCGTTGTCTATCGAGGCTGCACGTCGTCTGGGACCTTTCCCCATTTTTCCACCTTCTGGGTTGAGCATCCACCAGGAACTCTTTCCCGTCCCTTCATTTTGCACCCGAATGAAGCGACTGTGAAGGGACAGGTTGTGTCTGATCGAGTTCTGGAACGAGAGAGAGAGATGGGAGGGAGAAAGAGGGAGGAAAGCGAGAGAAGAGAAAAGAGATAAATATTAACACTCAATGGAACATTTAGGGTTAAATAATCATTTCTTGAGAACACAAAGTCATTTCAAATTATGGCCAAACTATCAAGCCTGCACGGCAAGTGAGAAAAAAGATGGATAAAGAAAAAGCGGAGATGGAGGGGAGAGCAAAGAGGGCAGGCAGAATGGAGGACCAATCGATACCTCCCTTGACCAGCATCTCCTCTCCACACGCGTTCACTGAGTCATAATATGGACATGGGTGCAGCCTCCACATCAAACCATCACCAAGGTTACAGAAATGAATCACGCGAGGCAACCCAATCACAGACAGCCCATATCGATTGCAGGGCCTCCAAATATGAAAGCCTGAGATCCAGCCAGAGACGGAGAGAGGGAGGGAGGAATGGGGGGAGGCGTGATTTGGCAGAGGAAGATCTGGAAGAGCACCAGAATGAAAAAAGAAACACTCATACACAGGCCTGAAATAAGATAGAGGGGAAGTAAATGGAAGGGGGAAGGAGGAGGGGAGGGACATGCTCATTTAACCTCTTTTAAAATCATGGCACAATTAACATGACCGTAGGCAACCATGGCGGATATTGTTACGCTGAAGTCTTACTGCGAGTAGCTTTGAAGGGGGGACGGATGTGGTGGTTGTGGGTGGGTGTGGAGTGCGGCGGGGGGGTATATAGGATAAGCCTTTCCAGACCCCTGTTTAAGTGTCTGAGTGACGGCTGTATAGTTAATCCAGGGCTCCGCAGCAGCATTTGAAGCCAGTGCCAACCTGGAGTGAGTTGATGAGATCTAAGCCTGCCTAAAGGAGAGCTTAGCAGTGATACACATCATCTCAGCTGGCCAAGTTAGTCTAAGTACAGCATGTTCATCCAAATCTTTCCTGCTTGTGTCATTATTCACACTCTCTCCAGCTTTCTTCCCTTTGCCTTTCCGCCCTCTCTTTCTTTCCCTCTCTTTTGCTTTTTTTCCTTTTCTGATCTTTGGGGAGGAACAAACCCCCCGCCCAACCATGTACCTCATGCACGCAATCACACACTTTTCTTTTTCCTCTCTGGAGATATCTATCTATTTCTGCCTTGTTTATTACCTGCACATAGCTCACAATCTCTGTCTCCTGATATCTCGAGCCATTCTCTATCTTCATTCACTCTCCGCCTCCTGTCCAATTTTCCTGCTCTCAGCCCCATTCATCTCCCTCTCTGTGTCCCAGCCCCTCTTGATCACGACATTGCTCATTCTCTCCCTCTCCACATCCATCCTCTCATCACCTTACAGGACTTCCACCCCCTCCTCCCCTCATTCATTCATTCAGTCAGTCAGTCAGTCAGTCACACTGAAAAGCAGGCAGATTTCAGAAATAAACAGGATGGAGGTTCCGCTTACATTTCAACTTCAACACACACACACACACACACACACACACACACACACACACACACACACACACACACACACACACACACACACACACACACACACACACACACACACACACACGCGCACACACACACACACACACAGAGCCACATGGCTGTGAACTGGACAGCCAGCTAAAAGAGGTGATGGCTCTTTGTTGTTGCAGCGTATTTTGAAAAGCACAGCATCCAGAACAGCAGGTAATAGGTTTCTCGCAAAATGTTTACAAGAGGAATTCAGCTTTAAGTGGGTTTCAAATCAGTCTTGTATCCTACCTACTACTATTTTCATTCATGTAGAAAAGCCCCCTCCCCATGCACCCTTCCCTACAGCATGACTCCTAACAGGTAATTTCATCCCATCCTCCACTCAAATCACGCTGCTTTGACTAGACTCGCTTCACAGTCGTGGAAATTGGATAGGCGAGGTGTATTTATGGTTTTTTTTCTGCTGTTCAGAGGGGTCCTCTCCAAAATACCAGGTCGACAAAATTGCACAAGCTCAACGCTTGGCTACGAAATAGACCGACTGCACTCGTCAGCCGCGGCGTGCTACGGAGAGCAGACTTAATCAAAGCAAAATTGAACGATGACGCCGTCTGAAAGAGGCCGCCGGTGGAGGCGACCCGCATCAGGTGATCTGAGAGTGGCGCCCTGACAGGTTCCTCCACAACATGACAGCTCTGGCTGAGCGTAGCCATGGCAACAGAGTAAACCAAAAGAGAGAAAAATGAAGAGAGGGGAGGTGATGGTAAGGAGGAGAAGCAGGAGGAGGTGGGGAGGCGGCTGATGCTGTTTGATGCTGCAGGCAACTCCAAACAGCCTTTTATCTGTGTCTGTCAGATTCCTGCTTCCAATCCACCAGGGAGGCTCAATCACCAGTAGTCCCAATGCCTCACTACCTGTACCAAGCTGTGATTAGCAGTCGTGTGTGTGGGTGTGTGTGTGTGTGGGTGTGTGTGTGTGTGTGTGTGTGTGTGTGTGTGTGTGTGTGTGTGTGTACGTGGGTGTGTGAAAAGAGGGGGTGGGGGGGTGCTCCATACAACTACAAGAGCAACAATTACAGTACACCACAACAGTAGACTGCTGTTCCTTCACCTGCTGATATATTGTACGGTTACTATTATGTGGCAGCTCTCTACTCTGCATTGTCTTCTGTTAAAGTGGCATTCTATACAGACAGAGACTGACATTTCTGTATTGAAACTGCTAATAGGGAAACTCTGGTGGTGATATGTCCCACTCAGCGTTCCAATTTCTGTGCCCAAATGCAATGATTTCTGATTGTCAGCTTTATCTCAACACAGGAGAGCAATAAGGTTCCAATGAATCATCAACAAGGTAAAGCAAAATGAAGCTATCAAAGTCCTCTGGAGTTCTTTAAACTTGATGTACCGTAGCTCCCTGACAAAGCTCATTCATATTCATATGTGTGGAAACTGATCGAGATGAATCAGTTTCCAGTATGGATCTGAATAGACACCAGTGTGCAATTCATCAAATGAAAAAGAGAATAAATTTGATGATAAATACGTATTCAGTCAAACTAAATTGAATTAATAATTATAACGTTGACAAAAACAGACTAAAATTTGATTTCTTCTTTCTTTTTTGTTTTTCTAGTCTTTCAGCAAATAAGGTTTAACATTGATCTTTTGCTTAAGTCCATACACACTCAGTTGCCAGTTTATTAGATACAGTACACTGAGCTAAAAGTAATACAGTCCCATAATGAATCCTCCTGTCAGGAAGGTTCTGATGTTCTTATTGTGAGAAGCGTTGATTCAGGTGTGTGATTTTTTTGGAGGCTGCTTTTTGTGTGGCTGTTAAATTTTGTTTTATTAGATTGGCACATTGATACCAGAGAGGGTGGAGAAAAGAAGCAACTCACCCGTCTCACTCTACCAGTGACTGGTAGCAAAATTTTCTCTTTCTTTTTTTTGCCTTTGTGGAGACAGACAGGAAACAGGGGAGAAGAGTCAGGGGAAGACATGCAGCAAACGGCCACGAGCAGGAATCAAACCCGGGTCGCTACGTCGGGGACTAGCGCTTGTACGTGGGTCACCCGCTTAACCCGTTGAGCTATACGGACGCCCGGTAGCAAAACTTTCATGTCACTTCACCTTTATGTTTTTGTCTTTTGACATGAAAGTAATCCATTGATGCCTGAAAATGGCTTAGATGTAACTCTGTGGTGTTGCCTGCATAACAAGTCCCTGCCTTGTTCTCCACCTACCCCTCCTCACTGCAGCTCAGCACACCAGCTCACCAACAACTCTATTCAAACACTGTGAAACTACTCTACACTACATAATGACAAGTTGTAATATTGGAGTAATTCAGCCATACACACACAAACCATAACATTATTCTAAAGATTACTTTTAGAGGAAGTCTCACCTTGCAAGTTCACAGAATTGGTTCCCTAAGTTTGCATCATATGAAACTCCGTAAGTGTCAGATAAGAAAAATCTTTAATTTTTGCAGCAGTTAGGAAGGCACTGACATCCCATCTATAAACAAACATGCTGTTAAACAACATTAGCAGTATTTTATGACTAAGTGCAGCAAAACGGACAACATGACAAAAAGAAATATCAAGGAACGCCTTGACAATCACTTCAATGATTCAGAGACCAGCATGTGTTCAATATATAAATGTGACTCTGGCGCAGGATTGGACCATCACACCGCAATGAGAAGGATGACGGTTTGAACGTTACAATGGCAATCAAAGGCTTTATAGCAGAGCTGATTATCACACCGTCAGTCACTGAGGAGGAGCTGATCAGTGAAATCCTCCAGCGGTGCCTTTGGCTGGAATGAAACCTGCAGATTCGCAGCTTTCTTTGGCACACAGCTGCCCATCCTAGCCTCAGTGTATATATTAACTTGTCAGAAAGAGTGATTCTGAAGTGGAGGAGCCTGCTCCCACTGCTCTCAGCCTTTGCCTTTCTGCTAATGCAGGAGGAGATGGACTGCTGCAGAGAAAACGGTGACTGAATCTGTCCACACATCCACCCTGCTCCTCTACAGGGAACCCGCTGCACTTTATCCAGCTCCACTACTGTATATTATACATAAATAGTGACTGAGTTTGACCCTGACACACTGCTGCTTTCACTGAGTCAGGGGATAGTCAGTCCAGTGGTTAGCTAATGGCCTGTGGACACACAGATCTGTCTATACATGGAATTCTTACACTTCTCTCCTTTTTTCAATGTGCCTGGGTGTGAGCATACTGGTCAAGAAGACACCTCTGGCAGGGCAGTATGACTTTGAACTACATCGTCTTTCTATAAATGCTGCTCAGTTCACCTCCAACCAGAGAATACACATTGAATACTGAACATGAAATTGCCTTTTGACTTAAAAAGTAGAGCAGCATGGTGATGCAGTGGTCAGCTCTGTCACCTCACAGCAAGAAGATTTTTGGATTTGAACCTGCTGGTCAGCAGATGCCTTCCTCCCACAGTCCAAAGACAAGGTAGGTTAATTGGTTATTCTGAATTGGGAATAGGTTTACAAGACACGGTTCCATTGGTGCTCATGCACAGGACAGTGGCACAGAGCCTGGAAGGAGTGATGGGCTACAGGGGGCAGTGGAAAAATGTCAATTCTGGCACATGCTATCTAAATATGCTAACATCCTAAATATCAACAATCTTATTCCAATATTGCAGGTGCCACCTTTAAGGGGGTACCAGGGCAGTACTGTAACATTTAAGCTGGGTGACTGACAAGAAGCAAAGAACAGTCAGAGTCGAAGCAGCAGCATCAAGTAAAGTCAAGCTTGAAGAAAATTATATTTCCCATAAAAATTCCACCATTATTTCCATAGTTGAGGAACATCTTAATTTAGAGCTGATTTTTTAAGTGACTCTCCTGCTATTTGTCTTGGTATTGCAAATGAACATGCAGAGAATGGACACAATAACAGTCATCTGTGCAGTGTAGTTCAGTCCTGCTAACTGAGTTAGGCTGAGAAGGGTTGCCTTTAGGATGCTTACTGTATGCTTGATCACATCATTCTGTGAGCTGCTGTTATTTTGTGTTTTATGTTTTGCGTTTTTTTATTGAGATCCCAACTACAAACAGCCTTTTGAATGGTCAGAAACTGTGTGTTCTCTTCAGTGTGATGCCATGAGCCCACATCCTCCGTTTTAGAGTGGCAATAACAGAGCAATGGCTAATTTTCTTGATTATTATTATTTTCCATCCCCTTGTCCCTTTTTTATTCTGGGTAACCTAGCTAACACTAATTACATCTATTGCAAATTATCCAGTTTGTGTTGCATAGCAACGAGAATGATGTAACCCTTTGCACTCTTTCCCTCTTGCTGTCTCTCTGTTACTAACAATTCTCTTAATGGAGCTTTGTGTGTGAGGAGAGAAAAGCCTCAAATGTTCACAACAGCAAATATAAAATGCATCCATGTGCCAGATCCTATCAAACTAAAGAGGAACAATCTGTTTCTAGACATTTTCACACTTCTTTGCTTGATAGTTAACCTTTTCCATCCTGGAGCTCCCTGTACTGCAACCACACCATACCTGTCCACCATGAGGTCGCAGAGTGTGACATATTCAGTGAAGTGGCCTCTTAGCACCACAGTGACTAAAATGGATGTAGTATTGTTGTGCTTCATTTCTACTCTGTTAAATTTGGGGAAGTTGAAGGTGAAAATGTTTCAAACAGGTTCAGTCCATGTTAGTGTTACTGACTCACTGTTATAGGACTGATATTTACTCTCCAATTTACAGCTTTGATTAGGTGAAAGTAAAAATGTTCATTGTAAATTGGAGTTTTTCAAATTTCTCCCTGGCCTGGTGATAAGGAAAATTACTGTATTTCAAAATTCTCTGAAGTGTGTCTGAACCATAGAGCCTAATGTTGTTCTTCTTGGTTTTATAATTTTGCAGCTGTTACTGACTGACTTTTAGTATTTTTTGTCAGGTGGATTTAGTTTTTTTTTTTCACAGCTAGCCTTGGGTTTAAGGGGTTAATAAAATGGACATTCAACTAATCATAGCGAGTGTTGTCTGGACTTTATGGTCCAGGCAGTGCATGTTGCTGTTATCATGGAAGTATTACTTCAAACAGGCCTGTCAGGGGGTCAAGGGTCAGAGGTCCTGCATCCTCACCTGCAATACATCCCAGAAAGAAACAACCAAATTGAGATGCAAAATGACCACAGACACAAAATATCCCCGAAGGTAAGTAAAGGGAGCTGCAATATGGCTACAAAGAGATACAAAATGACGCAATACATCTGCAAGATATACAGTTGAAGGCACAAAATGGCTGTGTGGTTAGTAGTCATTTTGTATCTTTTACCTCAGCCTGGCTGTCCTGTTTCTATGTAATAAGATGGGGGGGGACTTTCACAAATCTGTGCCAAGGGGTTTGTTGTTTCATAATCTATTTGTGATTACTATTATCATTATCTTCAATCTGTTGTTATTTTTTTAAAATCATTTTTCTTCTGTTTCTTTTGTTCAGTTTTCCTTTTTGTGTGTTGTGAAGCACTTCAGATCGACTGCATCTTGTGTAACGTGCTACATACTGCAAGTTAAGTCAACACTACATGTTACACATGCTAAGCAAACATCACCATATATATTTCACAACTTGTTCACCTCAATGTGCAGCGCACACAGCCTCACACGCAGCACCCCCCACCCCAAACTGGCAATCATACTTAATCCCTCTCCAGCCTGAGTAATCCCCGACAATCCAAGGCTAATCCTGGTTAATTCTGGGCACTCCTCAGTTGGGTTTCACCCTGAAACCACAGAGACAGGGTGGGGATTGGTCGGATCATGGCGATAGAGGGTGGGCGCACCGTTGATAGACATAATTGGTTGGGCAGTTAATGGGAGCCAAGAAAAACAAGCACAGGTTTTCACGGGTCTTCAAAATAGGTCTGGATTGACCCCGTGCTATTTGTCACATCCTAGCCTTACTGTTTTCGTCGCTCCGGGTAGCAAACATGTTTTTCACCAGTGTGTGTTAGCATTCCCATGCTAATATGGCACTGTGTTACTGTGTTGTCTGCTTGCTATAGGAAATTGAGCGCGGGAATCAAATAAACTTTTCTGTATGTTGTAATGGAAATAAACAGACAAAACAAACAAAAAACCAAGCAGGATATACAGTATGAGCTATTCCTCTGCTGTAAAGCGCTTCTGAGAAGTCATTAGCCTCGATTCAATCAGCTCTGCCTACCGAAGCTCCGAGCTCAATTCTTCTTAGTGACTATTGATCCTGATTCCAAAATGAAGCACTTAAGACGCCTTGATCAAGCTGCTCCTTAATCTAGCGTTAAGGAGATTGAGACCTTTTCACCCCGTGTCTCAGACAGACTTATTACTTTGGCACAGGGATACAGTGGCAGTCACATCACACTTCACTATCAGCCTCAGTTTGGGTTTTATAGTCTGTTTAAGCCCTTTTGGTGCAGAGCAGGCGGCAGAAACACTTTTACTCTCTGCCATTTTGAAAAAGCTGTCAATATACACAAAGCCAAGAGTGTTAATGAAGCAATATGTCACTGACAGGGGATGGATGGGGATGCTTTGTTAAAAACAAGGAGGCCTCTGGTGTTTGCAGGCTCGACTGTGTGCCTTTCGATTGAGTTTGAACACGGAAACTGCAGGATATGTGTCTTTGAACCACTGGTATACTCATGAGAGCGTGAAAGCAGAAGCAAAAAGGAAACTGATTTACCTTCTGCTGCAGCTCTGTCAGCAGTGAGACGGGGGAACAGGTTGCAGAGGAGTTCTGCTTCTGGACATTTTTATAGGCTGCTTTTACCTCTCTGTCCTCACAGGAGAGAAGCCTCTTGGAGGGGATTCTTTAGAGGATTCAGTCGAACATCATGTAGTGGATTTTATAGTACTTTCCGCTTCACATTTTAAGGAGCCCACCTCTAATTTATGACGCATTCCATAGCGCATTCAAGAGGACTGTTGCGTTTTAAATTCCATACAGCACCCCATTAGATTTGGTCAGGCACAATCCTGGCCAAGTGTTGTGGGGATTGTTCTTTGCCGCCTTGTTGAGAAGTAGTGAGACTAGGCAAAGCCGTTTTCTCCCTTTGCTCAACCATTATTTATTAATCCATTTCACACAGCCAGGAGTCATTATGCACGGTCCTGTCAATGGGTATCTCTCTATGCCGCGCATTTATTTGATAATAAGCAGGAGTGGGGGAGAAGATAAAAGCGCTGACTGCGTTCATTGTGGAGCGTTTTCTGCAGGCGGGGAGACTTAAATGAGAGCAGCCAGGCTCTGTGTGGGAATGGGTCTCGTCTGCTAAGCCTGTCTGGAGGCAATCGATGGAAATTAGTCAACGCTAAAGATTCACTTCCTGTGACTGATGTCACGGGCAGCGCTTGTCTCTTTGAAGGGAAATAAAGAAGTGGGAGGCTGAGGGATTAATGGGGTTGGAGAAGGTGTGAGCATGCGGAGTTTGGGTGGGGGCTAAGCTGGGAAAAAAGATGCTATTCTTTTGGCAGATTGCAGGAAAATAATAGGTCAGAGAATCCAGCGGAATGCAGTGTAGTTTGGAACATTTAAGGGACACAATAATTTTGTTGTGCATGAAGCCAGGAAATGAAATCTTTTGCTCTTTAGAATAAAGATGCGCAGAATAGTGTTGCTGCAACTGTTAAGACATCACAGCCAGAACAGTGTGGAACACTGCAAATATTAAATTTGACTCATATATTTGAAAAGCTTGTTGTAGCATTGCTCTTTAGACAGGTATCACATAGTTGATTAGATTAGATGAGATTAGATTAGATTTACTCTGAACATGTGACAGTTCATAAGTAAGAAAATAAAACCAATAAAACAAACAGTTAAAGTGCATAACAAACTCTGTAAACAAAAAAATACATAACAATGTCTATAAATATTACATGCACAAATAGGAGTAGGAAGGAGTACCCATTATTAAACATATGTATAACAAACCATACAGTTTCTGTTATGCAATACTGTATGTAGAGAACATTTTGTGGTAAGGAAAATCTGTACGTCAGCCGGTTCAAACAAAGAACACTAAAACTGACACTGAATATGCAAGGGTCTTTGCAACTGGCTCGTTCATTTGGTCCTGATAGTCCGACACAACTCACCAATCAGCAATTCTTTCTCTGTGTTGAGGATGAATATCAGTGTTTACAGTACTAGCAGCAGTTTCAGCTGCACACTTGCAGTAGCTGTGACAATTGGATCAGAGTTAGTGTCTCCAGCAGTTGTACTGAGGCCGCCTCCTGAAAGGTGCACCAGTTAGCTTCTCCTCAAAGTACAGCCGAGGGACTAGAGCCAGCCCTCAGGCGACAGAAGGCCTTTCACTCCCCCTTACTCCCTGTGGAGCTCCACAAGCTCTGCAGGGGGGGTAGAGTGGGAAACAAGGCAGACAAGGAGAGAAAAGATGAGTGGAGAGAGGCAGGGAGCGAGGCGTCGTCTGGGGCTAACCTGAGAAAAGGTAGACAGGAAGAGAGCCTGAGGGGCCGGGGGCGGACAGCAAGCCCAATTCCCAGTGAAGAGGCCTCTAATTGGAGCTGCTGGCCTGCCGAGGTAGCCTCTCCCTCTGCGGATGGACATAAGGAGCCGAGTGAAGGCGGAGAGCCCGGGGGCAGGAGGAGAGGGCAGATAAAAATAGAGCCGGCAGATTAACGAGCATCTGAAAGCAGGGCAGGGGATCGGAAAATCCTCCCTGCGTGCCAGAGATGCCCGGTCCACAGGCCACAGCCGGATCTCTAAAGACCGATGGACCTGGAGTGGCCACGAGTGGTGCTTCCTTCCTGTTGGCCTTCCTTACATCACAAACACTATGTGGGCTTTTAATCAAGTACTGTAGTAGCATCTTCCTGGAGTACAGTTACAGCAATATTGTGTCGTTTGTGTCATGTTTACAGAAATTAATCTTAACATAGAATCACCAATCTGCAACAACTTTGTAGTTTATGTGTCTGTATCAATTTTTGTTTTTTTTAGGGGGGAGGGGGGGGGGTGCCTTGTCCCTTCAAAACTTCTTTGGTAAAAACCTTGAAATTTCCTTTAATGTCAATACGCTTAACTCCAGTTATTAATGGTTTAAAATGCGAAGAACAACATTGCTGTTTGAACTATTACAAATAAATTGCTGTCATACTTCTCATTTAGGTTTTTGTGTTTTTAGTTATGAAGCTTCAGGAGGGAAGGTAACTAGCAAGAGTAGCTTGCTAGGATGATCTCAGCTGAGTTTGTTGGGAGCTCAAAACTAAAGAATTTAAGTGTAGGCTAAATGTTGACTTCAAGCTATTCTCAACCCGCCCGGCCAGCAGGCAGATGGGTTCCCCCACATTAGAGCCGGGTTCTGCTCGAGGTTTTTTTCCCTGTTAAAAGGGTGTTTTCCTTGCCACTGTCGCCTTTTGGCTTGCTCTGGGCGTTCAGGCATATGGGTTCTGTAAAGCGTCTCGAGACAATTTGACTGCAATTGGCGCTATATAAATAAAACTGAATTGAAATTAATTGATAGTTTTTGTCTCATCTTAAGCAAACAAATAAACTTCAAATAAATGCACTCTACATGGAAATGCTGCTGGTTTCTAATGCAGTACTTTTAATTAAGTCTCAAAAAAACAGCAGAAATAAAAGAAAAAAACCCTAAATTATAGTAACAAGAGTAAATGTAGTTTGTCACCTTCACCTTTGACTCATAAAAGGAGTCACCTCCACGGCTGTGATTTCTATCCCTCCCCTGGGTGCTTTCACACGCCAGGTGCGGCATCGTGACACCTATGGGAGCCAAAGGAGAAGCTGATAAACAGGCCTGATCACACCTGCCATCAGGTCTCAGGAGAGCACCACCCACCTCAACACTCAGCTGTCACATCCATCCCCACACCAGAGGATCCAGGAAATGTACTGATCTACAGTCAAAAGCTGATACACTGGCAGAAACACATTAATAAAAAGTAACAAAGGCTAGACGGTATTTCTCATCCAGTTAGATTTTATTTGTGGTGGTAGCTGTTAAATCAGTTGGTAAGTCATGCCGTATAAGTGGTGCTGCACCGCAAACATTCTAATGGTCAAGTAGTTCATGGCAAATAAAGAACTGAACACTATACGGAGCTGCATCGCTTCATTTTGTGTGAAATGATTGACGATACCTCTGATTCAGACTGTCTTTGTGTCTCATAAGAATGACCTTTTTGGTCTTTTTAAATATTCATCTTGAATGAAGGAACGAATATACAGTACCAGAGTTAAATAAATAACAGTAACGTTATCCACTTGCACAAAGAGTTGACTCTAATTTGAAATGAACCTGGAGTTGATCATACAAGCTAGACTGTTTACATGCTTGTTAATAAGAACTCAATTGCAGAGTTGGGCCTCTCAGATAGACAGCGCTGTGCCAACAACATAGTTTCCTGACTTCTTGGATTTAAAGGTGGAGTATGCGATTCTAGTGGAAGATTTTGGATATTTATCTCTTTTGCATCATTGATTGTATATAAAGATGGATGAAGTTCTGTGATGTCACGCTTTGCAATTCAGTGTGGTGGCTCCAGCTGTTACTATCTTTGTATTTGCATGTGACTTCTCCTAACTACTGGTGAATCCAAATCTGACCAAAGGGGCAGAACTGAGGTAGGCCATGCAAATATCCCTGTATTTGTAAGCCTTCATACAGTTACCATGGGCGACTTACACTACCGTTCAAAAGTTTGGGATCACCCAGGCAATTTCATGTTTTCCATGATAACTCACACTTTTATTCATGTGCTAACATAATTGCACAAGGGTTTTCTAATCATCAATTAGCCTTTCAGCACCATTAGCTAACACAATGTAGCATTAGAACACAGGAGTGATGGTTGCTGGAAATGTTCCTCTGTACCTCTATGTACATATTCCATTAAAAATCAGCCGTTTCCAGCAAGAATAGTCATTTACCACATTAAAATATCTAGACTGTATTTCTGATTAATTTAATGTTATATTCATTGAAAAAAATGTTTTTTCTTACAAAAATAAGGACATTTCTAAGTGACCCCAAACTTTTGCATGGTAGTGTATATAAAAACTCACCCCTTCTAAAGCTGTCATTGACAGGGACATAGCTATAGAGACCAAAACTGTTTTTTGTAACAGGCTGTAAATACTTTAAAAAACGGTATTCAAACTGACAAAATGACTACAAGAATCACGGGCCACCTTTAATTTGAATTTTAGACAAATTCATGCAGAGGTGGTCTTGGCGCTGGAGTTCAGCCAGCTGTCATCCTTGCAGAAAAAAAGCCAACAACAATCATTCCTCCTGTGCATGATCATGTTTTAGTTCAGAGTTTACAGGGAGAGGAGGAGCTGCTCACAGACAGGTCTGTTTTCAATGTGTGTGTGAGACAGACAGATAGGAAGAGAAAGATGGGAGAGGGGGCAGCTGTAAAATTAAACAAGATTTTTAACATTTTAAGTCGTAAAAAAAATAGAAAATCAATATTGTAGAGGGCAGCCACAAATAAATCAGTGTATGGGAAGAAACACTTTAAGACTTACTTGAAGAACTGGACAGATAGGGACACATTATATGAACACACCTATCTCTTATGGTAAAATAATGAGTTCAACCTTTTGGCCTTTCATCCATAACTTAAGAGGGTTTCCAAACTGAACACAGCATCCTTGAATAAATAACAGATTTGCAAAGACGAGATGATCAACTTTTAACATCTGTACCTCCATTATAGGTTAGTTTGATTCAATCCAAAGTAGTACTGAAAAGCCACTTAATCACGGCCATGAGTATTCAACACTTAGTACTGAATATTCATTATTACTTTGAAAAAACTGAGGTGTTGTTGAATATTCAGAACCTGAGAACCTTTGCTCCCAAACTGCTGCTTGATTAAAGTATCAAACTACTTCAACATTTACTGCCTCAACAGGGAACATCACTAGCCTGACAATCAGACTGAATTGCTATTTTGTTTCACTTCATTCATTTAGCGTGGCAGTGTATTCATAATAGCTGATTTTTGTTAAGGAAGAGGGGGCATTTTATCTTGTTTACCCCTATAACCAAAGTTGACATATCTGTCCTCGTAATGTCATTTTCAGTCCAAATAGAAACTGAGGTAGTATAGAAGCAGTTGGTAATTCAATGACATTATGTAAAAGACACATGCCATGCAATGACTTATGGGTCGCTCTAATCATCCCATCTCGCCATGGTGGCTTTGAAGTGATACGTTAACCGAGCAACTACAATATAGGATAAAAAAAGGCAAAGTCCTCCAACTGACAGAACAAAAGTAGTCTATCAGTTTTGGTGAGGGACTACTAAGGCCCCAAATTAGTGCCAGATAAACTTTAGCATGCTTCAGAGTGCAGAGGTTCTAACTAATTGACCAGTGGCAATTGTACACCTGCTTTAGGTTGAATATACACTACCAGTCAAAAGTTTGCACACCTCTTCTCATTTAATGGTTTTTATTTATTTTCATGACTGTTTACATTGTAGATTCTCACTGAAGGCATCAAAACTATGAATGAACACATATGGAATTATGTAGTAAACAATAAAGTGTGACATAAGCCAAAACATGTTTTATATTTTAGATTCTTCAAATAGCTATCCTTTCCTTTGATTACAGCTTTGCACACTCTGGGCATTGTCTCAGTGAGCTTCATGAGGTAGTCACCTGAAATGGTTTTCTAACAGTCTTGAAGGAGTTCCCAGAGATGCTGAGCACTTGTTGGTACATTTGCCTTCACTCTGCAGTCCATCTCATCCCAAACCATCTGGATTGGTTTTAGGTCAGGTGACTGTGGAGGCCAGGTCATCTGACGCAGCACTCCATCACTCTCCTTCTTGGTCAAATAGTCCTTACACAGCCTGGAGGTGTGTTTGGGGTCATTATCCTGTTGAAAAATAATTGATGGTCCTGCATAATTCCATATGTGTTCATTCAGAGTTTTGATGACTTCAGTGAGAATCTACACTGTAAATAGTCACAAAAATAAAGAAAAAACATAAAATGAGAAGGTGTGTCCAAGCTTTTGACAGGTAGTGTATAAGTTTCCCTCATGGCTTTTCTCATTTTGACTCTGATGAAGACACAGCAGTGGTGAAATAGTCTGTCTGCATGATAAAAGGCAGTGAATTAAGCAGTGTACTCAAACCCACTTTTGTACTGTGAATTTGCTGTCCTTGAGCTGAGAAGCAGCTGTTTGAGTTACATTTTGCTGGAAGATGCGTGCAGAACCCTGTTTCTACTAAACGTCAGCATGGATTGTTGCACTGAATAAGGACTGTGGATTTTCTCTGCTTTCTTTTTCTATAGAGGCACCATATCAATAGGAGACTCAACAGAATGGGTATATTCGACATTCCTCTCTCTCCTCGTACATCTCTGGAAGCATTTCTGGTTCTGAGGCTGCACCCTGGTCCCTCCAACCTGCCCTCTGTTCATGTTGTCTTAATTGTTGTCTCTGCTAACCTGTTCTTTCTCCTCTTTCCCCTCAACCCAACCAGTCAAGGCAGATGGCCGGCCTCCCTGAGTCTGGTTCTTCAGGAGGTTTCTTCATGCTGAAAGGGACTTTTTACTCTAGGCTGTCGACAAATGCGGCTCAACAGAAATCTTTGGATTTGTTGGGTTTTTAGCATAATTTTGACAGGCCTAAAAGCTAATTTTCAAATGAGTCAGGTAAATTGGTAGGGTATATAAAGGGTAGGTTTTTCACCGTAATATTTGAACTGGTTGACGAATTTGTAACATTTATATTATTCCTCTGTTGGACAGCATTTTGGTTCGACATCTGTGTTTTAAATGTATTATTTAAACAATGGTAAATTGACTTAACATGACTATTACAGTTCTTAAGTTCAACTTTTTCTTAAATATTTTTTCCAAACAGTGCACTTGCGGAGACACAGCAATGGTCCCTATATGTTTGTTTTTGCTGGTAAAAGCACCCAAAAATATACTTTTAATGACTGAGACTTGGACGCCATAGAGAAGCTATCGCTAAACTTGCATTTGAATTTCTACAAATGACTGGATCCCATCCCCCATTTCTTCTTCTGTAGCCACTCTATGGAACTACCTCTTTATGACCAGTATGAAGAGGAAGAATTATTCCATGGACCTGTTGCTCTTTCAACCAACACATGGGCATGTGAGACTTGCATTAAGATGGACTTCATTACTTAAGTCCCATCCTCAACACATCCCCAAATTATGTTGTTAATTGTTCCATGAATGTAAAGCAAACATGAACAGCATCATCATCTTACATACTTGGGAGACTTTAAAATAAAAAGGAACAACAAGATTTGAAAAACTGGAGCAAAAAAAGTGAAATTTTGCCTAATCTAAACTAAGAGTCAGCGACACTGATGTCATTGAATGTGCTCTAAAAGTTCTCAACCTCACCTCTACTAAATCAGATGAAACAGATGAAACACAACAGTGCTACATATGTTTTAATCATACCAGGAGTAGTATCTCTCCATTAAATGTGCCATGCTCAGGAACTCTCTAAAAATGGCCAGTTGATTTTTATGAACAGATATCGCCTGGTCTTGGTACAGGGACCTCTGGTAGAAAGGGTTAAGAATTTGGAATCAATCCTTGAAGTGTTATTTTTGTAAGAGAACGTGCAGCAACGTGAATAACTGCATCAGTTTCATCCACGCTTGTCTCTATTTATGTGGTCACGCTTTTTCATGAATGTAGCATTCTTAATCCTGCCAAGCCAAAGCCCAGAATGTGTGATTCAGTCTGGAACCAGGCCTGAACATCACATTGGTACACTACAAACCTTTACAGGAGCATCATTTTATAAACCATCACAGTTTGGACCATCACTGGAATCACAATGACCTGGGATTGCAATATTCATCAAAACAAAGTGCTCACATGGATCTATTTAGATCACGTTTCAGTGCAGCTTTGGTGATGTGTCTCTGTTCATAATGGATCATCATTAGCTTCATCTTTAATTGTTTCTCAGTAATCTGATATCTGCTTTGGGGCCCACACTTAAATACCAAAGCGAGACTGGAATAGTAATGATAAATACTTCATAGTATCCTTTGATTCAATTAGTCCTTTTTTTTTTTTTTAAATTCACTCAGCTTTGGATACACACTTCAAAAAGTCACTGGATGTGACTTGAGATTGATTATTTTTTTCCCAGAAAACAATTTTGCCAATTCACACTGTCACACTTTTTGAGAACTCAAATGTCTTTTAAGAGAAGCACATCTCCCATCAGATGTGTTCTTTTGAAGTATGCCAATTTTTAAAGGGAAAATATTCGACTCTCCGTGTGATGTGTGTTGACTATTACTATTCCAAATCACGCCTATACATTTTTATTTAAAAGATTTTTTTTTTAAAGTTGGAAGGGAAGACGGTATATGTATTCCTAGATAAAAGCTGTAACAAAACTTCTAATTATGTGTTATCAGTTGACATCACAACACTCTGACAGCAAGCATCTCACCTTCGCAAAGACAAAGCCATACAAACACACACACACACACACACACACATACACATTTTGTGCTTTGCTAGCATGGCATGCTGGGCCGGCTCATTACTACAATGCCAAGCTACTAGTTGCTAAGGAGACCTGAGGGAGAGGGAGGGTTCCTGTTGCCATGGCAGCAAGCCTGCATCCTGCCAACTGTCTTCCCCCATGAGACCTGACCATCGTAGACAGAGAGAGAGAAAGAGAGACGGGGAGGAAAAGTGAGGGCAGAACGGAGTGAGCAGAGAAAGGCTGCAGGGGGTTATGGTTAAGATGTTGAAAGAGGAGGACTTGTAAAGATGCCTGCCAGGCTCGCTGGAGAACCACAGAGACTGTTGAAATGATGCACAGGGAAAATTGATGGGATGAGAGAAGGAGAAGAAGGAGACCTTGAAAAAAATACCCCCTTCTTTCAAAAGTGCCCATGTGCAAGTAGCAGCTTTCCCATGGCTAATATGTTCGCTGCCTGGGCGACCACAACTCGACAAAGATGCCACAATGACGCTAAGTACCCCAAACCCAAAACCCCATCTTGACTCCCTCAATTCCAGCCCCGTAATGCCACGCATGTCCCCGAGTGAACCGCCCGCCTCTCAGCTTTTACTACACGAGCTGAAGATCTGACAGGGCTTTTGGACGAGCGTTCACAGAGCCCATCCGTCATGGAAAGAAATCTGCTCTGGTGAGAGTGAGCAGTAATGAACGACGGATGGGAGGGAGAGAGAGAGAGAGAGAGCGCATCTGTGAGGGATGAGAAGAGAGAGATTAAACTGATTGGGGAGCGCAGAAGAAGGGCGAGGAGGAGGTCATACAAGGCGAAAGAAGAGAGGAGAAGTCCTCAGTCTCAAATTCAAATTAGCCTTATTGCTTTTCAAGGACACTGAATTGTTTCCATCCTCCATTTCTTTCTCTGTGTCACTGTCCCCCCCCCCTTCCCCTCCCTCTACCACAAGTCTCTTTTCTTTTCTCCTGTTTCTTCTCTCTCTGACTTGGTTGGCTCTTATTAAATCATTCTTTTCATTGCCTGGGACTGGTTCGTCACATTGAGGAATACATGTGTGTCAGGGGAGCTATAATTGCAGAGCTACAACATATTAACACTTAAAGCCCTCCACACACACTGCAGCTTTGCTACCTGATTTGAACCAATGAACTGGTTTAGTCGGGTTTAAATCAGGTAGCAGAACTGTTTTTTTTGGGGCGGGGGGGTTTGCATGATGCTTCAGGTTCAGGGTGAGTTCAGGTTACCTTTCAAATGTTATTTGTTAATAACTTTCTCTCTTTTTAACTGTGCCATGTCTGTGCCCATGTTTTAACATCCAGTGCTGATGATTTTAAAATTAATTATCTGTGAAAAGGTTGAAGGTTGTGGTTATGGAAAACAGACTATGGTCAAGCTATGTGTGAAATTAGAAAACTGCATACATGGAACGTGTTGCTGTGTGGAAATCATGCACAGAACTGTGAGAGGCTTTTCTGGTGATGTATTTTAGTGATATGCATTAGTCTGGTGAGGTAATCATTAGGAATAAATGAAATCAATTAAAAGCTGGGACCTTGTAGCCACAACTGCTTTTGATATTAAGCCTTCTTTTGACAGGATTGGGTTCTGCTGGGATGTGAAAAGCTTTGTACTTGGATT
This sequence comes from Amphiprion ocellaris, assembly GCF_022539595.1. NCBI lineage: Eukaryota > Metazoa > Chordata > Actinopteri > Pomacentridae > Amphiprion > Amphiprion ocellaris. The sequence goes on along the minus strand of NC_072780.1, from coordinate 21,828,028 downwards.
GTGTTCACTTCAGGTATTTTTGAACATACTTGATCAAAAAATGTCTCTCTTTCCCTATCTGATTGCTTGAAATGAAGGAAAAATACAGCTTTTGGGTCAAGTTCGGTTCAGTTGGGTCAGGTCTTACTCTAGGCTCACTCTAGCATTTTAGACTTATTTGACCATCTAACAGTTGGTTCTGTTGGAGTCTGAACTGGTATCACAGACAGTTTATTAAAATGACTTGCTATAATGTCCAGTGCGCTAGTGTTGGTAGCTGGTTGCAGACTGTGCTGTTGCCACCGATACTTTTTCGACTAGTTTGTGTCTTGCGTTGGTGAGCTGCTGTGACTTCATTTATGTTAGTGTTAAATAGTGTGGAATATTAATGTCTTTCTTAGATAGATATCCATATCCTTCGTATGGGGCTGTTTTTCATGGTTTTTGATATGGCCTTTTGCTAAAATGAAAGTCAGTGATACAGTGAGATTTTAGCAAATGTGAGATTTTGGGTGAGATCCTTTCCTGTTTAAATGTGGCAATGGCCCTTTGGACAAAGCCACGAAACAAAGAAAAAGTTTTCCCAGTACGGATTTGGCCTTAACGCTAACCAGCACCTTTTGAGATAAGCTGGAACACCAGCTGCGATCCAGGCTGTATCACTAATGCTCTTGTGGCTGAATGGCAGTATATTTCAGCAGTCACATCCCAACATCTTGTTGGAGATTTGTGGCTTTGGAAGAACATGTTCGACAGTTTATTAGTGAGAAAACCTTTTTGTCGTCCTGAACCGAACATTTCTTTGTCTTGAAGAAGAGACTGACAAGAGCATAAGTCTTGAGTCGGGTTTGGGTTAGGTTCAGCTAGGTTCAGGTCTCAGTTTGAGGTCTGTGCAGAACTGGAACACACACACACACACACACACACACACACACACATATATACACGCAGCACGAAGCATAGTCTCACATACTTTTCCTTCCAACCAATTTTGTGCAACATGCAAACATGCTGTAACTGTCCCAACCAATCCAAAGCACTCCCCTCTTCCTCACTCTCTTTCTCTCCCTCTGGTTTTGATCTCTCTCTCTCTCTCTCTCTCTCTCTCTCTCTCTGTCTCTCAGTGTCTCTCGCTCTTTCAGTCTGTTTCTCATTGCGAGGGAATGTGGCGTCGTCTCTTTGTCACAGACGCTGGGAAACAAGAAGCCTCATCACCCTCATCCTCATCTGATACTCTTCTCTTCCCTCCCTTCACTCAGTCTCACCCACACCCACGGACAGACACACATGGAGACACACACACACACACACACACACACACACACACACACACACACACACACACACACACACACACACACACCACACAGACATGGTTTTATTGACTTATTCATGCATGGGTTTGTTTTGGGGGCAGAGCTCCTGTCTGCCAGTCTGACAGACACCCTGTGAACCCTTGAGACTCCCCATCTTTGTCTCCATACACACACACACACACACACACACACACACACACACACACACACACACACACACACACACACACACACACACACACACACACACACACACACACACACACACACACACTCACATCCTTCCATCCTCCCATCCTCCCCCGTCCGACCCCTGACTCCCCCCTAACCCGAGCATGGCACACGGTGTACTCGTAGACCAACTGGGGTTCACTCAGGTTCGTCCTGCATCGTTTCCCCTCCCATCTGCTGTCGTTCCCCACCTCCTCTTCACTTTCTACTTCTCTTTTCTGTCTCTGCTGGGGAGAAGGGGAAGGTATGCCCACATTTCCCAGAACAAAGACAGCCCAATTAAGTCAGTTTGAGTTAAGGTCTGTGTGGCAGAGAAGGATCGGAAGCAAGGAAGCTGAAGAGAGAAAGCGACGGCGGAGGAGCCAACAGCGAGGAGAGGGGAAGAGAGAGACAGTCTAACGAACAGGGAGAAGAGGGGGTGAAAAAGAAGCAGAAGAAGAAAAAAAAGAAGAGCGCGAGTCACTTTGTAGCGGAAGCGGGTCGACTTCGTTTTTAGCTCCTCAATGGGAGACTATGAAATATTAATAACTGCTCCAGCCATATACTTCAGAGGCCTATGGTAAAACTTAAAGTCTAATGAGACGCCGCTCATGAATTGCTAATGGGGATGCTGGAATGTGTGTTTTTTGTGTGTGTTTGAGTATCTGCACATGTGTGTATGTGTGAGTGAAGGGAGGGGGGGTCAAGCTGGTAACTGAGGGGTGGAGTACAGCGGAGCTTTCAGTCTTTCAAAGAGTAGACGAGAAACTTCATTAGAGGCTTGAAGTTCTTCGTGCTGCACATGTAAGCGCCATCAAATTTCCTTGAACAGGGAAGTTGCTTCACTGTTCTCAACGGTCCGACCACAGCTAACAAAGTTTGAAACTGTCCTGCTAATTGAAACAAAATGGAAATGGATGTTGTTTTTTTCTGTGGGTGGGTTTTTTTGTGTTTGTCAATCTTTTGTAACAGCTTCATTCTTTCATTCATTGTCTGAGTTCCATGTACGTTTGGAGGACAAAAAGTTTGTTTCAACAATTCAAAGGTTCCATCAGATGTTTTTTCTTTTCTTACTCCCTCCAAGCTGTCCTTGACTATGTGTTCATAATGTGGTTGGTAAACTAAGAGACATTTCATTCATTAATCGACAAAGCTGCATCCTAAAGCAGTAGTTTAACACCCAAACGTTACATGTGCTTGAGTTGTAAGCTGTAGCGCTTGGAATAGCCAAATTATTCAGTGTTTCACAAGGAAAAAGAAGACTAAAACTAAGACTATGGCTGTATAAGACTGTACTGTGGCCCATCAGGTCTCTGAGCTAAATACTGATATCATGCTCACAATAGGCAGATTTCCACTGCAGCAACTTGGGGCAAGCGTGAACTTTAAAAGACACAGTCCAGTAATGGCCCTTTTGGCCTTTGTGTTTCTATTGTGCTGTAGGATCTGACACCTTGACCGAAACATTAACTCTGAGTGCACCAAAACAACGACAAATAGTAGTTACTGAATGTGACTCCTGCTCTATGGAGGACATAGCAACTAGAAATATGGAAAGTTGTCATGTTTCTGGCGAATTGTATGTTGCTGATGGCAGTTTAAGTGGAAAAGACTGCTACTGGACGAGGACACCAAGATGGCAGAAAAGAAGAGAGCACTTGTAGTCCTCGCAAAGTTCAACCAGTCAGTGTGAGACCTCGACAGCAGTTTTTTTGACAGCTTGCTCAGAAGTACTTACCCTGGAGTAGGTACTTTTTTCTCCACAAAAGAAGGTCCTGATATTTTACAGGTATGTATTTCACCGTATTCGCCATCTTAGTCTGGCATGAAAGGATCCTGACATTTTTTTTAAGCACTAAATACAATGTACGGCTGGGGCTGAGAATGTCTTTATGTTTGCAGGAATTTGCTTGCAAATATAATAACATCTTCAGCAAATGTATTATAATTCGTCCTTAGGGAACATGAATATGTCTGTCAACATTAATGGTTGGATTCAATATTTTCCTAGATATTTCAATCTGTATCAAAGCAGAGACCACTGTTTTTCTATCAGAATACCCCTTGTTCTAATACAGGTTCTGTTATTTTTTACAGCGGAAGTCGAACATGGACAACTAAGCAACATTGCAGACCTCATGATGTTTACCTGCAAGCTTTTAGCATCTTATTCTAAATATTTCCTTCTGTCCAGCAGAATTCACAGAAGCCAGGATATGGTATACAATTCGAAGATGTTTTCCACTGTTTTTGCTTTTAAATAAGATACTCAAATGAATGTTTAAGATCTACTATTTTGTAGCAGTTTATCAGTTTGTGAACTCGTTTTCTTTTTTGGGTGTAAACATGTAAAATGATTCAAACTGAGGTTCACAACAAGATGGATGAAATACTACTAGACTGGCACTGCAAGCATTACAGGTGTGCTCTTAGCCTAGCTAAAGCTTATTTTAAGAAGTGTTATGTCATAGCACAACTTTTTAATTATTGAACACATTTTAAAATCTTTTTACTGTAACTCCAGATTTGATGGATCAATAATGAAGCACAATGATGCTACAACCATTATCATTATCATAGTACCAGAGGGAGTCTTGACGACCCTCCATAGGTGGCGGCTGTTTGCTATTTGAATAACAGTAGCCTGATCTCAGTACAGGTACCTTCAGGTTAATGGTTAACTATACATTTATTAAAATGTTAGAGGCCATTTAGAAACCATCACTGACAACAACATGTAAAACTCCCCCAGCTGGTGTCGATGCTCCTCTAGAGCAATACTTGCTTTGTCTTTTTAAATGCACAACATCTGCATCATAGGTCATGTATTGAGTTCAAGACTTAAACTGAAGTCCAGAAAAACCACTATCAATTTATAACTGCAACTGGCTTATTATAAAGTGAGAAAGTCATGACCTATTGTTAATTAACTTGATGTCAAACTGCAGGACTGATGGTTTATTACCCTATATTAACTACTTCATAATGTTTGTAACTGAAGACTTTTACAGCTTTCTTGAAAGAGAGAAGCTCAAGAGCATTAATTAATTACTCACCAGGTATATTTTTTACAACCTAAAAGTTACTGTTGTTAGTGGTTTATAGCTGATACAGTAGTATGGCTGATTTAATTTTTAAAAAGCCATGGGTTAGTAACTTCCATCCATCCATCCATTATCTATACACCGCTTGATCCTCATTAGGGTCATAGAGGGGCTGGATCTATCCCAGCTGATTTAGAGTGAAGGCCTAAGGGCTCACAGGGCTACATATACAGACAAACAATCACACTCACATTCACACACAGGGAGAACATGCAAACGCCGTGCAGAAACATCTCAGGCCCAGGCCGGGACGCGAACCAGGGACCTTCTAGTTGCTTATATCCCTTCAAAGTGTGCTATATAAGAAGGCGATTTATTCCAAAAAATGAAACCACTATATCCTGTCTTAAAATGGGAATCCTTGCTCCACTACGGTGCGCTCTGTATTTCTCCGTAACTCCCTCGTATAGGTCTCCGGCACAGATGTTTCGTTCAGCAGTGAAGTACTGAATCTCCTGGTCTAGCATGAGTCCGAGTCTCCTGGTTGAATCTGTGCCAGAGCCAGCAGGCCTCACAGAGCCTTACATAACCCCCCGGCTGAGCGTAATGGCAGGGCTGAGCCATCAGCTGGGGGACTGTGTGCCGTGTGCAGGCTGGGACTGAGGGGAGCCCAGGGGTGTCGCCCTGCATCACAGTGTTGCTTACTGACCTCATTTTTTACCTCGCTGAAACTCCCCTGGCAGTGCGCTGATGTAGAGATGCTGAACAGCACACGTTTTGATTGTTAAAAATCAAATATTAATAAGTCATTCAGGAATGTACAGTATACGTTGGACTGACTGCAGAGGTGACCAACACCACACTGGTTGTCTGGTGGAGTAAAATATTCTGAATTGATTTAAATGCGCGATTTTGATCGAATATCCATATACATGACTGTTTATTATAAGTATGGGCCAATTAGTAATTAGGAGCAAGAGCAGCAGGAGAATACTGAGTTTGAGCTCTAGCACACACTAATGAAAGAACAGAAAGATAATCAGTTATTATTTTATTGAGAAAGTAGGCTACATCCACAGGCTGCAATTTGGAGGTGTTGCTAAATACATGAAGTCCCCACGATTTATTGCTGAGCACCGCTGAAGTGTTTTCTGCCTCATCTCCAGTTAGCTAATCTGTGCATAAATACATTTATTACAGGGAAAATCTCATATGACAGCAGGCTTTTCGAAAATGGTCTGATCAGTGTTGGCAGTCGTAACCAATATGATTCAAACCAGAGTCTGGAAAGAGATAGTAGGGACCACATAGGTGTAAAGACAGTCTAAAGCAGAATTTCAAAAGCTGCAACAGCATGATATGAACTAGTTGTTTCTGTTCAGGGGAATTAATAGGTTTTCGGAATGTGAAAATATATGGTGTCATGTAAGTTTGTTAAATGTGCAGAAAAAGGGGGAGAAGAGACAAGAGGCTTAAAGTTTCAGGTCTGAATATGATTCTTGCAGTCCTTCATTGCTACAAACGTGTGGAAAGTATAAATGATAAATTACATCAAGGGCTATTTCAATGTGAATACAGAGGCTGCAACTAATAATCTTCATCATCAGTTAATTAAGCAGTTGGGATTAGTCAATCAATCCTTCATCAAAACACCTTCACTAACTGTATTTAGAATTAAGTAGTATATCAAATCGTTTACACCACAATATATTGTAGCCATAATCAGATATTATTAAACCAATGTGGACACCCATTAGAGCAGGCTACCATATAAACAGATATGACAGTAAAACACGGCCGTAATAATATCGAGTACATCTTCAGAGGACGAGTTATAATTGAAGAAAAGTTTAAAATGTTCTTAAAACTCCATAAATACTGGACATACAGTTAACAAAGGTTTCCATGAAAGGACTTCATGTTGATAATTCTAGTAAATCAGAGAAAATCAGCAAGTCTTCACATCTGAAGAGCTGGGACCAGCGACGAGCATTTTTTGATTAATAAAATAATTATTATCAATTATCAAATTTTGCAGGGATTCAGTTTCTGTCGGTCAGCTGATCCTTAACTGTTTCAGCACTTATATATACACTTGGTGATATTTTAATATATTGTAATTATCTTGTGCTGCATAGAGACAGCACAGCCTCTAACTATGCGATGTGCTCAGACTGCAGCATTCACTAAGCTTAACATGTCAAACATGCACCATTGTTAATATGTCTAATTCATTCATCATCAATATTTTTCATTGCATTATTTTTTTATCAAGTTTTCTGCTTCAAGCAAGAAAAAAAAAAGTATTTTGGGACACTGCAGGAATTTCACCGAAATGCGGTGCTTACCATTCAGTCTAATTCAATACGTTGTCATTTGCATAAAAATGCATGGAGGGTAAGTCAGCTACTCAATAAGCATGCTATAGTATGGCAGAGGAGGGGCGCTCTGTGGATAACGTATACATTCTGTGTGGTCTACTTGTGTGTTTGTCATCTGCTCTACATATATGTCTACTGACATGTGACTGAACAAATGGGTGTGATTAGTTAATGTAGATCTATCTATCTCACTGTGAGCGCTTATGCAAGTTGGCGTGCATGGTGCATGTGTGTCACACATGCATAGTAAATATGTAGCGATGTGATGTGTAGGAGTTCATTACTCTCCCTCTCTCTATGTGTGTGTGTGTGTGTGTGTGTGTGTGTGTGTGTGTGTGTTTATTAGTGTGTGTGAAGGGGAGGAGGGGGTGCAGATTTCCGCATGAGTGGGGCTGTCAGTGGGCATCAGTCAGCCAGGCAGCGACAGGCGGAGCAGATCATTAGCAGAGACGGAGAGGGGAAAGAGAGGGAACGGGAGAATGGGGAAGGCGAGGGGGAGAGGGAGTGCAGGGACAGAGTGGAGGGAAGGCCTCGGTGTTGTGTCTTTAATATCCGTCTTGCGAGAATTACACAGACAGGCCTGTGTGCTGCTCAGTCACGCAACCGCACCACTACCCCGCCATGCTGTCCTCCTACTGCCCTCCCATCAGCTTCGGCACTGTAGGCTTCAACTCATATCACATCTGTCAGTATCTCAGGGGTGAAACTGCAATTTGGCAGCGTTTTACAACAATGATAATCAATAATGCTCAGTTTTCACTACAAACAAGTTTGAGCCATTTTAAAGTGTGATCCTATTAGAGTAATGTCACTATCATGAGACATTAAACCTGAACTCCCAGAAACTACAGATACAATAAAAAATATTACTGCCGATAGCACTCATGTTACTGTAACATCTAAACAAAAGCACACATTAGACCATCAATGTGTCAAGCTCATGTTCAGTCAATAATACTGCATCAGCACTGGAAGACTCACTCAAATCATCGTTCACAATGTAGAAATATTCAGTGTCGAATACAAGTTCTGCATTTGAAAAAATATTTAAGGAGATTGTCCTGCAGAATACTGCACTTATAAATAAAGACAAAGAGACTTGCAATAAACAGAACAATGACAGGAAGGAAAAAATGGACCTGTTATTTAATACACCAAAAACTCTAAAATGAACCCTACAGTTCCCACAGTGCAACCTGATGGCATGCTTTGCTTGATCGTCCCTGGCTCGCAAACACAGACACCTTTTGAGTGTCATCTTCATAGCTGGTTACTAGTAAAAATTTGCTGTGTCCAAGCCCTAACTGAAATAACCCTAATGACATCCTTGGGGTTATTTTGTTGGACTTGACAAACCTCCTCCAGTTTATGGCGGCCTATTGTCATTTTGGACTGAGATGAAGAAGTTTGCCTTCAGTAGAGCTCGGAGTCTGCATATTATGGATATTAATATCAAAATGTAATGTAGCATTGAATCTTGATGTTAAATAATTAATTTCAATTTCTATTGTGTGTAAATTGCATAACTATAAAGACATTTCTGTACATTTTTGTTTGAACATAAAATCTATCTAAGAATAGAATTGATTTGCGATTGAATCTTTTAAAAAAAAGACATACATATTTTTGTTTTTCTATTTATATACATTTTTGATTATTTTAAAAGTAAAATTATTTAGTTTTAATATTTTCCATACACTGATGAATGCCTATAATCCATCATTTTTGTTAGGATTTCACTTAAATGTAAAATTGAATTATGTTTCGATGCAATACATTGTTAGAAGCTTCATGACCCTCCAGAACCATAAAAAACATTATACAACTATTTTCCATTCATGTACTCTTGTACCTCAATGCTTAAAGTATAAAATAATGTAAAGTAAAAATATAAGTACTTCACAAAAATTGCTGGAAGGCTTAATTGAAGCAGTAATACCACCACCTATTTAAATACTCATGAACTACTGTAGCTTAAAAAGACCTACAAAAGTATGAGCAGCACATTTAATTTTAAGTTTCAGCTGTAGAAGTTACAGTCAACAGGCTAGCCCCTGTCAGAGTGCCACATTACTGAATTATAAATATTGATGCATTAAGCTGTACACAGCATGTCAGTGTTTTAGCTGTTTGATGTGAAACTCAGATATTTTATTTATATATAGAAAAAAAATCTTGCCATAAATGATCACATAGGTTGCTGTTAAGTGACTTCTAGCAGTGGTGTGAGATGGCATCAATGTTTAAAACAGTATTGCTTTTCTATAGTAATGTTGGAACAAAGGAACAGGTTTGTTTAGAACCCTATGTCTACAAAGGGAGGAGGTCAGGGTGAATGGATAGGTCAACAGAACACTGGACTTAAAGATGAGAGACTATTGTTTGTTTTCTGTTTCAAACAGTGAAATATGACTGTTCAACAGCCTTTAACCATATATTTATATTGCAACCATGGCAACAAAACTCCCCAAACTTTATGAAGTTCTTATTTCAACCTAAACCATGATCTTGTCTTAAACTTAACCAAGTTATTAACCTAAACACCCTTTATTACGGTATCACTACTTCATGAAAGGGTTAGTTATCTATTTTTCAACAGACAGTTTTAACAGTTTTACATAGTTTCTGTTACCAGTACAGTGCTATGGATTTGGAGTATTTCTCTCTTAAATGTACAAAGCAGAAGTAAAATATAGAATTCAATGGAAGTAAGACAAAGAAAACCACCAGTACTTAAGAACTATACCGTTTGTTTGGGGTCACTTAGAAATATCGTTATTTTTGAAAGAAAAGCATTTTTTTTAAATGAAGTTAACATTAAATGAATCAGAAATCCAGTCTAGACATTGTTAATGTGGTAAATGACTATTCTAACTAGAAAAGGCTGCTTTTTAATGGAATATCTACATAGGGGTACAGAGGAACATTTCCAGCAACCATCACTCCTGTGTTCTAATGCTACATTGTGTTAGCTAATGGTGTTGAAAGGCTAATTATCTTAGCACATGAATAAAAGTGTGAGTTTTCATGGAAAACACAAAATTGTCTGGGTGATCCCAAACATTTGAACAGTAGTGTATATAATCACTGATGTTCAACTTGAGTGACTATATTTCAATGATAACATATATCCTGTTCCTGTTATATCCACAGGTGGACAATATTGTTGGCCCAGAACATGAGAAAAGCCTTTTACCATCAAGCAGGCATACTGATGTAACTTTACACTGGCATAACCTTATTCAGAATCCCAGACATTTAAACGTTGTACAAAGTTTTTACTGAGCCTCATTTCAAAGGACAGTCAGTCACAATGTGAGTGCTTTAGAAAAACACCTGAAGAAAGGTGTAGGAAATTAGTGAACAATTACCAAGGTAACAAAAGAATAGGAAATGTGAGTTTACGTGTAAAATGTTAACTGAGAATCAATTAGTATGAATCCTCCATAAATCAGCAAAAACACAAATCGTGTTAACAAATACCTATCACTTCACACGTGTTAAACCACACCTAGCAACCAGGGAACAACCTGCTGCAAGCTCTGGCAGCACAGTCTAAAATGTTTTTATTTCACATCATGTTCACTAACTATCCATCCTCCCTCTCTCCTGTACTGTGTATAGCAAGACCTTGTTTAATTCCGCCACTCTCCTCCACATATCCACTGTTTTGCATTTTGCCCTTTCATCGTTCACCGGCTGGGGCCATAACTCATCTTTTAGTGCAGCGTCTTGCGGTGACCACCTTCCACTCAACAACACCATTAAACAGGCAGATTAATGCTGCTATTAAATCCGCACATCGACTTCGGTGGCACTCATCAAAGACAGTATATATGACTAGAGGTATCAAGGATTTGATGAAGTCAGACTTTCAGAGGGCCAACAAATCAGGTAGTGAGGCGCAATCTAACTCTTCACAAGGTGGAGGCTGACAAAGGAGGAAACAGATCGTAGACAAATAAGTCTTTGCAGAAAATAAACATAATGGACATGTGTCCAGTTGTGCAAACATTGAAAACAACCTAAGACACCTCTACTAAGGATACTCTGTATTGTATGTATGTGGCTTTTGAGCCACAGTGACCTCACTGAGCCAGATGTGTTAGATAAACCTGTCAGGGGGCCTCTAGGGAACAACTTTTGCTGTGCCCTTATCATGATAATTTAGTAAAATGCCATTTTATTTAGGAACATGTACCATGTGATCACAGGACTCCTGTACTGACCAGAGCCACAAATTCTGGACCCGATTTTGTTGATTTTGGTTCATTTTTCTTATGTACATTTCCAAAACTCACCCAGTGAATCTGGGCCTTTTGGGGGCCTCAGTGATCCAGCACCCCTAGCTTGAGCCAGTTTTAGAATATGGACTACATAAAAAATATAAAACAAACATAAACAATAGCTTATGACTGGACTTTAACACGAGGTCCCACTAAAACGGGGCCTCAAATTTAGCTAACACTGCACAACTCACTTTAGTTGATATTATACATCACTGACGAAGATTCTCCAACAAATCTCGATGAATCAAATCACAGAATACCAACTAACATGCAGTGAACCTGAGACTTCAGGGGCCCCTGGGGTTCTTGGTTATTGGAAGTAGTTTTTTCATTGCTGATACATGCGATTACTTAATAACTACAACTGCATTCAGCCACGACTGCCTTGTTGAAATCAGATTTTCCTCATTTATTAATGGAATGTGTTAACATCAGAGAAACTATAAAGTCATTCCCATGGCCCTTCGAGACTTAAATGCTTATTAAAATCTGAAATTCGAAAGTGCTGGACAGTTCCAACAATACTGTTACGACTTGATGATTTTTTTTTTTATTTTGATGATGCTAACAAAGTTTTTCCCGAGGGTGACACCAAAGGAAAGGAAACAATAGTATTATTGAAATAAAAATCTCTTAGGGGCTTGAATGTGCTCTGCAGGTTTTGGCATAAATTAATCCCAACTCTTAAATGCCATGCCTTGAATTTTTAAATAAAGACAATCCTTTTAGCCATTGGACGGTATCTGTTTTTTTTGGTTTTTTTATTAAGTTGGCTGATTACTTTTGTGCAGCACTGGTCTCAAATGTTGCTTGAATCATAGTTCACTGCAACAGACAATGCATGTGAAATTATGGGATATCTTTGAAACAAAAATTGAGGTGAGATGACACTAAAAAAGGCTAAAAGAATGTGTGGTGTGGGTAACATAAATGCGCTCAGTAAATGTCATTCTAGTCTTCCTCGGCCTAGTATTGGCAGGACTCAGTGGCTAACTGAAATCATTCGAACTGTACATAGCCATATTAAATTTTAAGCCAATTTGGCTAGTACCTGGTGCTATCTAGCTGTCATGTTGGATGCACACTCTGATAAACACCTCCATGCTTAAGCCCTGATGCTAGCAGAGTAAAAATTAGTGTTAGCAAGGCAGATACAAGCCACACGTTCACAAGTTGTTTTGCTAAATTAGTTGCTGGCTAATAGCCAGTTAGCGGAGCCAACCCGTCCCAGAGAACAAGACAATGTTTTGAAGGCTATGAAACAAATCTTTTTCTGTCTAGTTAATCTAATTGGACACAAATCAACCTTATCAGAAGATTCACTTAACAGAATTGACTCGCCGCCATGTTTTAATTTATCTCTCCTTCACTGTTAGCTTTACTTTTATCAATTATTCGTGTACAGCCAGTGCTCCATGTGCCAGAGGTGGTTGCTATGACTCAATTGCAAAGACTTAGATGTAGTCAGACATTGAACTGGCTCATCTGTAAGTGAATTCACCTTTAGGAGAGTACTTTTTCAAGCATAGCAGTCATGAGAGATGAATGTCGGCTCTGAAGGAGAACAATAAATCAAGCCAAACATAGTGGTGACCAAACATACAGTATACCTTATGCTAAGCTAGGTCATCGCTGGCCACGGCTGAAATATTATCCTCATAAAACTTTGCAGCACATCTATTTTCTCTCTCGAAAGCAGAGCTACAATACTCAAAAGTACATTTAAATCAAATAAATTCCACCATATGCAGCCTACTGTGGATTTGAGTGCAATTTCTGTGGCGGAGCTGACTTTTAATCTACGGCCCACAGATTTGAATTTCTTTACGTGAGCTCGAAGTGATGGAAACCACGGCAGAGAGACAGAGGATGACAGGACAGAGTTTAGATTACAGAGGAACAGGGGAGGGAGGAAGACAGAGAAGAAATAGGTGGGTGGGGGGGATGCAAAGGGAGAGACAGAAGAGTCTGGAGTTCATTCGAGGCTAGCTGTCGTCAGGCGCAGCGTCAGTCATCACATGAGCAGAATGCTAAACGGCGAGCTCTGAATCCTGACCTATTTTCATCAAACTGACACAGAAATCCACTGAGAGGCCGTCTTACGCTGCTAACCTCTGTCTGCCTCCTGGACCGCCATCAGCAGCAAGCCATCACACTCTCTCACACACACACACACACACACACACACACGCACACACACACACACGCACACACACACACACTGTGCGGTCTGTACATACCATAATGTAAATCTGCTTAGCCCTGATTTAAAGCAATTTAATGATGTTTGATTAATAATCTCCAAAATGACTAGGTTGTAAATTATTCCTACTCAGCTCCAGCTTGAAAGGCTTTTATTGTAATTTGTCCAAATATGTCGTTGGACTGATGAATATTCATTAGTGAAAATACTCTTCCCTGACCCGTCTTTGTGCTGACAACAGACAGTAAGCATGTTGTTTTTTTTTTTTGTTTTTTTTCCTGCATCCAGGCTTTGCTTGACATTGTTAACAGACACCTTCCCGGGTGTAGAAACCGCTTTAACAGACATTTCACAAAGACAATAGGCAAATAATTCTGTTAAAACACAGCAAATGATCCTGCTCTTAAGACACTAATGGCTTTAATTTTCAACAGGCTTTTATCAGTTGTGATCAAAGTGCAATAACAGACATCTTTAATGAAAATGGATTCAATTGCCAGCAAATGAATGTGACTTGATTGATGCTGAACATCACCTCAACATGAGTGAACTACACTGAGAACAATACGCATTAAGGGTGATTGATAGTACCGTAAAATGATGGAGTGTGGCTTTTTACTAATATGCTCTGTTGTTCTTTAACCACTGCAGCCATTAGTTTTCCTACCAAAAAAAACAAAAAAACAAAAATCAACCATTTTAGCATCTGTCACTATACAAATGCATTTCTGAACTGATACCACTGTCTAACACCGCAACCTCTACCTTGTATCTCGCATGTAAGAGGGCATATAAGGGCCATTTTTTTATTTTATTTTTCAGTTGGTTTTTTTTTTCAGCTAAGGGAGAAAGTCATATTCCAATTTTTTAAAAATCTATTTTTTTTAGACAAAAGTTATAAATTTACAACAAAAAACTCACAAATCTAAAAGCCAGAATCCATATTCTTTGACTTTTTAGAATCTGAGACACAACAACAACAACAAATATACTAAAGTACCATTTTTTGTTATTGCAGGACATCTTAACCATAACGATAACATTTATTTCTGCAATTCTATTTTATCTACTTATCTTTCTCCTTTTAAGACTAAAATTATCTTTTAATAATTGGGTTTTAAGGTAGCCAGTGAGGAAACAGACCTTGAATCTTTAGTGGACTGACTTAATTCAAGCAGCGTCTTCTCATGTTTCTCACACTATCGCAACAAGCAGGGCCATTTTAAGTTACATGACCTTGAATTAGCCCATGTAGCCTAACTGCAGCAGCTGAGTGCAGTGCGGTCAGTGCAGGTTAATTTCCTCAGTCACACCTGCTCCATTCCCAGGTTACACCAAACATCTACAGGAAAGGCTGTACCTGTGGACTCGGCATGTTTCCCCTAATAGATTTGGCAACAGTAGTGGGTTGGTCTGCGGTGTGTTTTCAGCAGCTCAGAAACTACTGGAGGATCATAGAAATATTAGAGGAACATGAAATCAATACTATGTCTATGATCCTCTTGAACTTCCACCATGACATGTTGCTATGCATTACTTTAAAATTATAGTCTGGATGCAGATGCAGGTTTGGTTTCAGTTGCAGATTACTGACAGCCATAAGAGGACCTGCATTCTCCAGTGCATGTGTGTGTAATAATATGAGAGTGTTTAAGAAGGTAAAGGGAGGGGAAGAGAGTAAAGCAGAATGTAGAAGAAGCAGAAAAAAGATAGACTAACAATCACAGCCTAGCCTGTTGCATGCAACTTTTCTGTCAGTTATTGTCAGCTTATTTTTTCCAAGTTCTTTTTATCAGAAATTTGTGGATTTAATCAAAATTAATATCTGAGATTTTTTTCTTTGTGATAAAAAAAAGAGTATACATGATGCTACGCTGTTACAAGTGGTCAAGTCTAAATATTGACATACAACATTTGATTGCTTTGTGTTATCACTAGGGACTTTAACGCGTTAATTGCAATTAATTATTTACAGAAAAAACGTGTTAAAAAAATGCATTTAATCGCACCTTTCTCAGTTCCCTAATTTTGGGCACACCGGTAAAGCTGATGCACACAGTCCAGCCCGGTAGGTGGCGCTATTGCACCTATAGTCTGTTTGTCTGCCATGAAGAAGATGCACATGAGTGATGTCAGAGAAAGTTTGGTGAATAGTGAAGGAAGACAAGAACGC
The DNA here is from genome assembly GCF_022539595.1 of Amphiprion ocellaris. NCBI lineage: Eukaryota > Metazoa > Chordata > Actinopteri > Pomacentridae > Amphiprion > Amphiprion ocellaris. Next base: position 21,812,433 of record NC_072780.1, on the reverse strand, counting down.
AGTGAGTTTGTTGGGTGGAAAGTTTTCTTTTAAAAATCTTCCCAAATGGCAGCTTGGATAAAAGCGTGGTTGTGTGCAAATTGTGTAACAAGGAGTTTTCTTTTCACCGCAGCACTTCAAGTCGACGGTATGACCTCAATGCAAAACATGTTGTTGTTAGCACCAGAGCTAATGTTAGCTACAACAGTCCTGGTACCGGCAAACAGTGTAGTCATCCCATAATTGACCACTTTAGACGTGTTTGAATTTTCAAAAAGTTTTAAAATGTTGAATATAATCGCTATAATTGCACTTTGAGTTTGCAGTAATCTGTGACTGTAGTAGATAAATGAAAAATGCACAGATAAATACAAATGAAACATAAACATTTTTGTTTGAGTTCATGTGTATGTCTATTCATTGATTCAGTCGTCGACCAAAATATATTTGAATTGAAAAACTTTGCTTATTGTGTCAAATATTGCCATTTGACAAAGATGTGATTAATCAAGATTAATTGATTCCAAAGCCTCTAATTAGATTAATTTTTTAATCGCATCCCACCACCAGTTATCACTACACCAACATGTCTCCACCCTGAACAACCACATATGTCGTCTGTCCCTAACTTCTAAATCTGCGTCAAAGAAATGCAAATATCTACTTGATAATTTTTAGGTTGAAAAATTATTTCGTAGAGTTTAAGGAAAGATCAGGGCTTCAGTTATAACCACTGATCAGACATCAAACAATAATAAACCTATAGATAATGTTATGTAATGGTTAATAGTTAAAAATAACATTTGTAACAGGAGATGTCTGTTGCTATATCAACCCATCCATCCACGCCAATCTTCTCCATGAAAAACACTCTGTGGCCTGACAACTATATTGCAAAACCTCACTCCCTACTTTGCTACCATCATGATTACTACAACCACTAGAAGGCGCTGTCACAATGAATGCTCTCTATTGGATAGTTAACAACAGACCAAAGTAAAAGAATGAAATTGGTCAGTATTACACCTGCTGAACATAAAAAAATATGCTAGCTTTGCCATTGTAAGCATGTTAGCATGGTGATGCTAGTATTTAGCTCACGGCATAGCTGCAAATTACAGTGTCACCTCCATAAGCTAGCGAGTCCAAATTCATGGTCATTCAATAATTCCTTTGCCAAACAAGTGTTTGTTCTGAATGAAAGGCAGAATTTTTATACATGGCTGTAACAAAAAGGTCTGAACCATGTAGCAATTTAATTTCTCCAGTTCATAATACGGGGGTCTTATTATGAGAAAACAAATGCAACAAGTTATCCTCAATAGTTTGTAGGTCACTACTTAAAGAGGAATCCTTTGTTACTGGTGGTTCTTTGGACAAGGATAAGGTCCAGTGAGCTCATTTCGGACATTTTTCCCCATGAAACAAAGCTCTAACCCTGGCAAACCGGGTGTGTATCTCACTTTAGTAGGGATCAGAAGTAGATTTTCTTCACCTCATTCAAAGTAAGTCAGAGATGTATGCTAGTGCTCTCCAAACACTAGGTCAAGGGTGACCACATCTCAACACTTACTTCCCATGAACAAGCGTTACGATCATAAGATTTTTCTGTATTCGTGCATTTAATTCTGACATCTGGTATAATCACTTGTGGGTAGTCTCTGAACGCTAATTTCACTGTGAAAGACCAGTCTATTATTAAAATGCAACATACGTCTAACTTGTCAAACAGCAGCAGTTCCCCTGTTTGTACATGCCCTCTACACTTCAGCTCTTCAGAAAATTTGGAGTTGAAAAGCCATGATCCAGGTCATCCAGCATGGTGCTGAGAGCTTCACTCTCCAGCAGCATTAATCACAGGGCGGCTGTCCTCTGACTGATTACCTCCCATCAATCTTAGTTTGCTGAGCCCTCCAACAGGAGAAAGCCCTCATGAAGATCTGATTAAAAATGTAAGTGACTCATAATAGGAGCACATGCCTGTCCTCGGAGTTGATACTCTGTGATAGACAAAAGCTCTGAGTGGGACTTATCTACTCATCTCCAAATGTCCATCCATGTGCTCATGTAAAGATCCAGGCCTGTTCTGAGCGAGGGGACCTGCTGTGAAGAGGTGAGGTCTGGAAGAGAACCAGTGGAAGTGTGTGTGTGTGATTGTGTGTGTGTGTGTGTGTGTGTGTGTGTGTGTGTGTGTGTGTGTGTGTGTGTGTGTGTGTGTGTGTGTGTGTGTGTGTGTGTGTGTGGTAGTCATTTGCAGCTGCAGACAGGAGGGGGAGTGACTTTGAGAGTGTCTGAGAGGCACATCCTGCCTGCAATTAAGGTGGAATCAGAGAGAGATCTGCGCTGCCTTGATAATGAGCCTCATCTGAATTATTAACTAGAGCTGTACCCCCCGGACCTGGACTCCCATCAGGCCCAGCTACACAACAACAAGAGCAGATGCACACACACATACACACTGAATCTTCAGATCCATACAAACCTCTATCAGACCCATTTTAGCATGTGCAGGAACTCAAAAACTAATCCCATTTGCAGTAAAAATAAGGGCAACACATTTCTTGAAGTGGTCCTCATAAGGCATTATAAGGCATCAAAAGCCCATTATAAACACACCGTGAGTGCATAATGATTTATTAAAATTGGTGCATAGTATAATGAGTACAATATGCAGAAAGTTGGAGGGTGAATACTTTATGAGGCAACTCTGTCATTAATCACATTAAAATTTAGTGCAATTTCAGATGCATGATTACATTATAACATTTTCTCTCTGATTCCAGAGGGATTATAATCAGTTTGATGCTGCTGTGAATTGATGGACTGGGATTGTTAGGATGAGTGACTGCACAGTAGGTCCCTGTGTAATGTTTTACTTCATGGTAATCTCAAAGTACAAAATCAAGCATGATAAAAATGCTTTGTTGCTACATCTCAGTTTCTGAAGTTAACTGTTTAAAAATATGAGAAATTCAGTCATTTACTATAACCTACTCCTTGCTTGCGTGCTTTCACTGTACCAGTGCTTGCTTCTTAATACTATACGATGTATACTTCACATCACACTTCCAATTGTAGTGTTTCGAGGTCAAACCTTAAAACAACTAAGCAACTGCTCTCGTGGAAGACTAAGTAAACTAGCGGTCACAATGACTAGATAATAATGACACAAAAACAGCAAAGAACCAATGTCCAGAACACTACAGAGGCTAAAATCTGAGATAAAACTAGGATAGCTGCTGACTTTAAAAAAAGGTAACTGCCTTAAATCCATGTGAAATAGCAAATCTAAATTCCACTATACTTTGAAAACATAGGATGAGGTTTCTGCAATAAAATATGATTGAGTGTCATGTCAGGATATGAGTGGAAACCAATGGCTCTCCATGAAGCTGAACAACTACACAAACAAAAACAATCAAACACTGCATAGCAAACATATAAAAATGGTCAGAAAAATGCTGATAATACATGACTTGTTAGGGAGGTAATATTTGTCTGTGGCTACCTCGGGCAGAAGATGATGAAATGGTTTGCAAAATACTTATTTGCGATGTAAAGTACAATGGATGTGATTTGTCGAAAGTGAAATAAAGCATGTAACAACCCTCTGGTGTGGTCCTTTAGGTGCTTGTTAGCAATGCATCAACACTCAGTGCTGACCTGTTCCTGAGTCACAGTCTGACAGTGAGGACAGAGGACTGAATGTTTTTTGACTACCGCTCTGCTCATCGTCCGAGCCAGACACCAGGACATTTTGAAGCCCTGAGGTCTGGTAGACAACACGGAGAGAATGTGTGCTGGGCCGACATTTTACGACACACCACCAGGCACGATTCCCAAGATCCGCCTGCCTCACTGACTGTTCTGTGTCTGGACTCGGTTTTCTCTCTGGAATTTCCGTCTGTAGAGTGTTTCTCAACGTTTTATTCCAGCTGATTTATTCCAAATGATTGAAGTGTGAGGGCTGAGGGCGAGAATATTATGTTCTATTCCAACCACTATGACTCATTTTAAGCAGTGAACACCCCGCCTCCACTGCCGGTGCATCCCTTGTTTACTTCCCAGCCCTTCTCCAGATTGAAGTGATATCTATTCAGATGCCTTTTGTAGCTCAGCACCAACTGACGAGGCAACTGATCCCTTCGGATCAAAATCTGTCCGTCTCTGCATGGCCTCCTTTCCATTCAAGTCCTCAACGACTCTTCCCAACTGTTTTCTCTCCATTCACGAACTGATCAGATGAGTTTTACCATAGTCTCAGATTCAACAACCAGCCCCCTTTGCCTTCCAAATTCCTCTTCCCATTCCCCGCCCCCAGTTAACCCAGCGCCAAGCCCGCCAACTCAAGAGCTGCCTCTCCTTCTGCTGTGCCTTTGTGATAATAACAATAACTGTGTAGCGGTGCAGAGGGCTTTCTGTTGAGCCAGCGCCAGGCCGGCTGGCACAGGGAACCCTCTAAGCCTGTTCCACCATCTCCAACCAATTCCCCTCTGTCTGGGCTGGCACTGGAGCATCACAGGCATTAAGACTGCTATCAATGTGCTCAGCAGCAGGGGCCACCGCCACCACTCGCGCACTCGCTCTATCTTTTCTCTTTCCGCCTCTCTCTTCCTCTCCCACTCAATTCGCAATCCAATTCAAAAAAGGTTTTATTGGCAGGACAAATAATACCTTGTTCTTTAAAATGTTTCTTTGCCTCCCCCCGCCTCCCCGCTCTCTCTCTGTCTCTCTCTGTGTGCTGTGCACCTTATTATCCTTCTCTATCTCCCACAAGTGGAATCTCAGCAGAGCAAGGTGATGGCCATCAGCGTGGGCGGTAATACTTTACGTGAAGTGCATTGTGATGCATTACACGGATATTAGGAGCATATTAGATGTAAAGATACACTTTTGCTCTCAGTAATAAGGGATATAGAAGGTAAACTAAAGTCATTTTGACTATTTCTACGGTTGACATAAATGTTATTTATATTGTAATCAGAGCTGTTTCCCATGATATATATGGCAAAACTAATTTACTCTGTCTCTATAACATACATCTGTGTGAGAAAAAACATCAAAAATAAGCTCCACCTGTAGTAAATGATTGAAATATTTATGCTCTGGAGTGTCTGTAGATCATCATCTGTGTTACTGGAGGTTCAGCTGGACAAGCCTTAAAGTTAATTGTTGCCTAACCCTAACCTTTTTGTAATATTCTTTTTGTCACTTTGGTCCTTATGGATGATTGATATTTAATTTACGTTTATATACTCAGTAACTACTTTATTATGTACACAATCTACAGTTCAATTAAATACAATCCAAATGTTTTGGAGTACAGCGAAGCCTTCTTTAATGACGTCTATAATGTTCTGTTTGTGGCACTGTTGTAGAGGCGTTGGATTATATCTGTTTAAGCGCTGAAGTCATGATTAGAAATGTTGTTGCATTGGAGTGTGTCATATTTAGAGGTCTAGAATTCATGGGAGAAGTGCTGTAATGAACTTCAGTGAGAGCTTACTTGTGATGCATTTACCTGTCTATATATGTATTTTGCTGGTATCCAATATGCAAATATTTTCAAAGACATTTTAGGTGATTGGCAAAAATTAAATCTGGACATATTTTTAACACCTACAATAGCATTCAAAGGTTTGGGGTGACTTAGATATGTCCTTATTTTTGAAAGAAAATCTTTTTTTTTTAAATGAATATAGCATTAAATCAATCAGAAATACAGTCTAGACATTGGTAATGTGGTAATTGACTATTCTAGCTGGAAATGGCTGATTTTAATGGAATATCTGCATAGGGGTACAGATATTTATTCTTATATAATAGTGTCAAACAAAACTGTCAACTTTTAGCCTGACATACTACAAGTTATCTACTTTTCATGTTTATTTTGGACTGATGCTGGTATTTCCTTATATTTATCAGCTGATACCAATGATGGCCAGCTACCATCGTGTATTCTTGCTACTCTTCTACACTGACTTCACACTGAGACCTCCAACCCATTTCTTATTCAATTGCACTAAACCTGCCTGGTACAGTAAATTTAAGACCCAAACCTGAAACCCCACCACCACCACCGGTCGTCCTTCCAAGACCCACCATTACTTTCCTGGACTAATAAAACACATGGCATTCATGAACTCAGATATTTGGCAGACATAGAGGAAGACAGATTCGCACTCTTAATAAATGAATTTTGAGTTATTAAAGCCAGCAGACCTTTTTCACAGCAGACATTTTAGCTTGTCGTAGCAGGAAAAGCACATGCACATTAAAAAGGACTGTATTCCATATCTGTGAGCAAGTTTAGGATCGATGTTATTGTGCAGTCTGTTTCACTCTCCGGGCTTACGGGGACGCTTGATGGAAGTGTGCCATTGTTAACAAACTCTGGCTCCTTTTTCCTTTTGCGATTATGACCGTTAAAGAAGTCCAACCACACACCTCAGTTTATGCATCAATGTTTAAAAAAACTGAGAGAAAACTCCACACTTGTTAGTACCTATCGGGTGCAGGTCAGGGAAAGGTTTGCAAACCTTATTTTTGTCTGAAAAAATAAGACAAGAAAGATGGGGAAGGATACTTAAAACAAGGTCCCTAGCCGGACCCAAAGCAGGGGTGTTACGGTTCATGGTTGGACCATCACCCCTACACTACCGTTCGAAAGTTTAGGGTCACTTAGAAATGTCCTTATACTTGAAAGAAAAGCATTTTTTTTTAATAAAGATAACATTTAATTAATCAGAAATGACGTCTAAACATTGTTAATGTGGTAAATGACTATTCTAGCTGGAAACGGCCGATTTTTGATGGAATATCTACATATGGGTACAGAGGAACATTTCCAGCAACCATCACTCCTGTGTTCTAATGCTACATTGTGTTAGCTAATGGTGCTGTAAGGCTAATAGATTAGAAAATCCTTGTGCAATTATCTTAGCACATGTATTAAAGTGTGAGTTTTCATGGAAAACATGAAATTGTCTGGGCGACTCCAAAGTTTTGAACAGTAGTGTATATCACCAGAGCACCCTGAGAATATATAATATTGTGTCAGTGGCCTGTGTGGAAGTAAAGCTGTAAGTGCAAACTGATCCATAACTCTGCCAGAACGGTGCATTCATGTGCAGTCACATAGATGGACAAATATGACTCCACTAAACTGAAGCAAATTCAATGAAAGCTCAAGAATCTCTGCAGCCATTTCTAGTGGTAAAAAGAAGACAGCAGAGAGACCAGCGTCTCATAAGTTCAAGACAAACAGCAAGAATTAATGTTTTTTGAACTAATTGATCCTCACATGTATCTCTGCTTGTTTTCCTTGTGTCATTATATCATAGTCTGATTACAACAGTCGTACACCCACGATGTGTCTTTAACGTGCTGCTTCGTGAAGCCTTCAGGTAGAGTCAGAGAGCTCCTACCTGCCTGCCTGCTGCTGAATCTGTGTACAGTACAGCCTGCAGACAGGCCACAGCTCAGCACATCCATTCCCACGCAGAGCCACTTGTGAAATGAACACAACAGTGTGTGTGTGAAAGAGAACGCAAACCCCCCGCCTTCCACCGCCAGCACCGTGACCACCTACAGAACTGAACTCACTCTGTGCGACCAAACACAGCCTCCCACCTCAGATGCAACAACAAACATGGTCAAAACACTTGACCACAATTACTGAACCATGGTCAGAGAAATCCATACATAGTCATCATGGCAACCCTGCTGCCACACACTTAAGCAACACCGTTTGTGTGTGTGTGTGTGTGTGTGTGTGTGTGTGTGTGTACAGTATATATGACCACAGTCAAAGAAATCCATAGATTATCACTGGAGACAAGAGTGTGAATGCCTCAAAGGAATCCAATCCTCTGCCGTAGCCTTCGCGCTTAATGCTTAAACAAGTGACTGACACCTCAAAAGTGTGTGTACGGTATGTATGTACAGTTTCTGTGTGTGTGTGTGTGTGTGTGTGGTGTTGTGGGGTTGCAGAAGCTGCTGGCCCAGATGAAGACAAAGAGCCCAGCGGCTGGACTGAGCAGCGGCTCTCAGACAGGATTACACAACAGCTCTTAAAGACTGCTTTTAATAGCAAGACTCTGACTGGATCTTATTTCCCTCCCACTCATCCCATCCATCCATGCATACACCCCCCAACCCCTATCAGTGCTTTTCAATATAACCAGAAACATTCAACACAGTGTAGGTTGTATATATACTGTACGCAAATGTGTGTGTGTGTGTGTGTGTGTTTTTATGAGCGTTTCTGTACCTCCGTGTTTCAAATCTCATTAAAGACACTGCCAACTATTACAGTCCAACATGTGCCTACATGTCTCTCTCTGCTCTCTCTTTACATTCTTTTTTGTTGTTGTTGCTGAAGAGTGTTATTATGATTGAATCAAGTTGTTTTTCATCCCAGACTTGGAGCCTCTCTCCACCAATCAGCTTCCTTGCCAGACCGGCCAATCAAAACCTCCACGCAAAGCTGAGCTAGCCAAGCATCAAGCTGGGTATCCCTGGTCAGCGAAAAACACGACCCGGGGAATTAAACCCCCGCTTTAAATCCAATTTTTAAGATTTGAAGATGAAGATTAATCTGCTTCTCAGTACTGTTCAGCTGGAAGTGGGTAGGAGTGGAAGCATTGAAGAAAGCTTGTGCATGTGAGAGAGACAAAAAGAAGGGAGACAGTGGCACTTATCAAAAAATGCTGTAAGGATATGATAACATGACAAAAGAAACAGAGAGAGGATTTTAGACCAACACAGTGTCACATACAGATGGTGCAAAATGCCTGCAAATCCCACTGCGACTCGCGTTTCCTGTTCTTCTGTATGCTTGATACAGTAGCCCCTGGTAGTCTCAGTAAAGCAACAACACAAAGGAAAGAAAATGTTACTTCAAAAAGCATCAGAAATCATCATGAGGGGTACTCTGCCAATTTTACGCAAGAAGCTCAGTCTAGTTGCCACAAGAAGTTATGCTCAGCCTGTAAAAACACGTACGTGTATGTCACAGACTGGATGATATTTCCTGTGGCATTGGTGGGAGTTTAAAAGTTTGAAAAAGAAATCTCAATTCAGGTTTTGAAATTAAGAGCAGAAAGCTCATTGTTAAAAAGTGGAGGTGCAAGGTTCAGAGTGCATTCATGAGGCAGGGGGATGCTTTTGACCTGCACTACGTGAACTGTGGGACTGAGCAATCACTCTATATTGAGGACATTAAAACAGATCTACCTTCCCAAACTTAGGGAACTAAAATATCTAACACTTCTGAGCCATCTTTAGTGTCTTTAGTGTTTTTATTCAATTAAATCATTCCTTTCAAAGCTACTGATAGACCAGGGCCAGTAAATGGTAAACAATGCTATCAAATTAATCAAGACAGGAGTTAATGTGGCTACCTCCCACATTCATTTTGGGTATGGACCTGTACATATATATATATATATATATATATATATATATATATATATATATATATATATATATATATACATATATATATATACATACATACACACTACCAGTCAAAAGTCTGGACACACCTTCTCATTCAATGGTTTTTATTTAATTATTTTATACATTGTAGATTAATACTGAAGACATCAGAACTATAAGCGAATGCATATGGAATTATGTTGTAAACAAAAAAGTGTTAATCTTCGGTATTAATCTACAATGTAGAAAATAATACAAATAAATAAAAAGCATTGAATGAGAAGGTGTGTCCAAACGTTTGACTGGTATTGTATGTGTGTGTGTGTGTGTGTGTGTGTGTGTGTGTGTGTGTGTGTGTGTGTGTGTGTGTGTGTATTACTAAAAATAAACTTTACTTATTGCTAAAAACTTGATTATCATTTGTGTTTAAATGTAACTTTGATGACAGACTTTAGCCTTTCCTAGTTCATACACAATGGAGCATTTCATTTTATGTTTGGAACACAAAGTGCAATTTTAAGTTGCAGACCTGATTTTGACACTTTCCTTCTTGCTTTATAGCAGGCAAAAATAAAAAAAACAATGCAAAAGCTAAACTGTGTCAAACATAAAGAGCAGTGTGAGGGGAAGCTACAGCAGAGGGTTTGAAAACAAAAGACTATTAATCCTAACACAGAATGGGTGGTAAATTTAAGTAGATTACAGCTACCAATCTATTAGATTAACCTCATATTAATTTGAATGTAAGGGATAATCTGTAGTTACATCTGTTTGCCCTGACACCCAATGTCATCATCTCTTGTTATTGTCCTTTTAAGCCCCTCGCCTTGTGCCATGCTTTCGCACAGCCCGTGCGTAATTCGGCGTACGAGCATTGGATAGCGGGGGCGAGATGGCTCCAAACGGTTTGTCCTGAGCACCCAACCGGCTGCATGGGTGACGCTCAAGTCGAGGAGCCAAAAATCGGACCGCAGGCACACACTGTCTCCCGTGTGACCCGATATCGCAGAGCAACATGGGCTTGAAACCAAACAGCGCGAATGCGTCACAGCGCGCCTATCCAAAAGGAACAGCGAAGAGGGGGAGTTTGGCTCCGTGTGGCTTCTCCTATATGCATAGGCTACAATCCCTAAATACGATGAACCCAGTGAACCCTTTTCCAGCCACGCTCACCGCCCCTTTCCACGCACTGCTCTGTGGAGTGACATGGGGACACGCCACTGACATAAATTGCTGGAACCAGGGGTCAATTATGTGGCTTTCAAATATGCAGAAAAGGAGTTATGCTGCAGGCAGAGACTGAAGCTAAATATAGGGAAGCTTCTCCACTAAAATCTTCACCATGGTGGTATCAGAAAATTCTTTCATGTGGCCTACCTTCCATCCGGCTGAACTGTTGCTGTCGCCTTTATCCTTGAAATAAGGAACAAAGCGAACCATCCAGTCATAGATCTGGGACAGGGTGAGCCTCTTCTCCGGGGAGCTCTCGATGGCACGGGTGATGAGATCTGCATACGACAGGTTTCCCCACGCGTTCCGCCGGGAGGACTTTGCTTTGCGCAGCTGGCCGGCCACGTCGAGCGCAGCCCCGGACATGCAGGCAGGAGCGGCCACGACCGGGGCCGGGGCGCCGGCTGGATGCTTGATCTCCGCCGGTGCGCCGCCTTTTCTCTCGGCCCGGCATGCGGGCACGTTGTACTGCTCCACTTTGACCGATGCCAGGGCCAGACCTCGGCTCGCCTCTTCTCCCCCGGGGAAATCTTCTGGACACGGCAGCGGCCAGGTGCACGACCGCGACCGACTGTGAGGCTCAAATTCCGAATCGATATCAACCTGATGCGCATCCATGCCGCTGTTCTCCATCATCATCAGCATGATGATCTCCCGCTGAATAGATGTCAAAACCGGGCAAGGTCACTATAACAAAAAGCCTGTCAATTTTGACGTCTGCCAGTGAGTTAAAATGCCGAAAGTGGCCTCTTGTACAAAGAAAAAAGAATTGAATTGTATTGTTTCACACAGAGAGATGAGCAACCAGTATGAAAAAGCCGGCAGCGGTGTGGGATATTATCATTCTCCTTAGCGCAACAATGTGGCATCACATCAGGACAGATGAAGGTGTATCCGAGGCATCAACAACAGTATCAGTCTCTCTTCCATGTTAATTGCACAACACCGTTTGTGTGGCTGCATGCAGGACCAAGTGACGGTCAAACATCCATTATGAAAGCCAGACACACTTGGAGAATGTCTCTATTCTCGCTCCGGCTGCAGCAACAGTTGATCCTTGAGACAGATGAGGTCCAGAGCAGGTTAAAAAGAACGCTCATCAAACTCCCACAAATTGAATGGACTTCACAATTTTCTCCAGGCTCTCGTCCCTTCTTTACTAGCGTCTGTCTGCAGATGGGTTGGTGACCGGCTTCAGCTCAAACTCACTGCGAGCGCAATTACTCCCTTAGAAATAGAAACAGGCTCTCATGAATCATTTATATGAAGCCGTGAATTTCCAGACGAGAAAAAAAGCCCCTCATGGATTTGGTTTGGAGCATCCTCTGTCTCCTCTCCACGCTGCCAGACGCTTCACTTGCTGGAGTAGATATTTCTACCTTTGTCTTTAGCTTTCCGTGCACATGTCACATGGGTGCCGTCTCTCTGCCTATTGCTCTGCCTTTATACTACAAGCATGTGTGTCTCTGAAGGCTTCAAGCCACTTAACTGTAGCCTGGAATAAAGTGGAATAAGTGCTGCTTCCATATAATTGGACGCCGCCTGGATCAAGTCACTCCCTCCAGAACAGGTTTCCAGAGGGGGAGGAGGGTGTGTGTCTGTGCGTGTGTGTGTGTGTGTGTGTGTGTGTGTGTGTGTGTGTGTGTGTGTGTGTGTGTGTGTGTGTGTGTGTGTGTGTGCGTGTGTGTGTGTGTGTGTCTGTGTGTGTGTGTGTGATATTCCCAAAAATACAATTTCCAAACGCAGTCATTTATATACAGCAAACGAATTTAATCACAGACTTTTTCACAAGTGACGATCACCGAGAGTTTGATTAAATTTTTGCCAATTAAAGATAAATGTTAACTTAATTTTCCTCTTTGCTTCACTTTTTAAAAAAAAAAAATCGAATTAGCAATATACCACGAATTAAATCAATTAACACATGCCTCCTAGAAGAAACCTGTGCTTAGTAAGCTACACACACAGCAATAATATAACCCATATGTATGAGTAATTAATACCTTTTTCAATTTCATTTATTTTAATAATTTTCATAGTTTGATTTTGGTACTTTATTTACTCTGTTGGGAGTTCATTTGCTCCAAAGTCTTTTCTACACACACAGGGTTGTATTTCTGGGGCAGAAATGCTAAAGCTTTGCACCTTCTGCAATTTGTTGGTCTGAAAGTGGTCAAATTTAAACAGACTAAGTAAGTTTGGGCAGTTTGGGTATGAGAAAGTTAGTATATGGTTGGGATTGGGAAAGTAAACATAAGGGTTATAGTTAAGGATAAAGCTAAGCCACACTTCTTCCTGATTTGGCATAAATGATGCCACTGGAAGTAAATCATTCAGAGTTAAATAATTTCATGTGGAAATAATTCTGAGAGGTATTGGCCTGGTTTTGAAAAGCAGACAGTAAACCCCCCTCCCTTGCTGTAAAAACCCCAGAATACGGGGGAAAAAAAGGGGAAAAACAAGTAGAGGTGATGACCTCTGTGTCCTCAGTTGCCCCCTTTTTGAACAAATATTTCCAGGAACAATTGAACCACAGGGACTAAACTTGGAATTTAATAGTCATTTTAATACATTTGTGCTGCATGTTGTGAGTTTAACCAATGGCACATTTGGTACTACTGATTCAATCATCAAGAGTTCCTGGGTCATCAAAGGGAAGCTTTCCACTGCAGGAAGTTAAAGTCCAAGGAACAGCCTCAAAATTGGCCTTTTCAACCATTCTTGTTGTATTGTCTTGCAGGATCCAACAACTTGAACATAGTAAGTGAACACAACTCCAGTTGAATATACACTACTGTTCAAAAGCCTGGGGTCACTCAGACAAGTTCATGTCTTCCATGAAAACTCACACTTTTATCCATGTGCTAACATAATTGCACAAGGGTTTTCTAATCATCAATTAGCATTTCAACACCATTAGCTAACACAATGTAGCATTAGAACACAGGAGTGATGGTTGCTGGAAATGTTCCTCTGTACCTCTATGTAGATATTCCATGAAAAATCAGCCATTTCCAGCTGCAATCATAATTTATCACAGTAACAATGTCTAGACTGTATTTCTGATTCATTCAATGTAATCTTCATTGAAAAAAACTGCTTTTCTTTCAAAAATAAGGACATTTCTAAGTGACCCCCAGTTTTTGGAAGGTAGTGTACATGGAGGGATTAGAACAATGCAAGGTTGTTATTTTGTCCTATATGGTGACTTGAACATTGCTGACAGCGATTTTAGGTCCTCTCTAAATTCAACCAATCAATAATGTCTTGTCCCAATTTAGCAGTCAACATTGCGTCAACATAGCAGTTTCTTGCATTTTTTTTTTTTTTTTTAGAAGCACCTGCCTGGGGGTGGAACTTTCGTCTCCCCTGAAAGCGCCTTGAAAGAGGTTCCACAAAGGAGCTTCTTGCAGCTGGAAAACGTACAAAATGTCATGCCGCCCTAAATCAGCCCACAAGTTTCTACACTGGAAAACAACCTAAAAACTGAAACTACAAGGGCAAGGACACTGTCCTCCCACATAAAGGCGACCCGTTCATGCTGCAGCTTATAAATACCCACTATTAAGCTTTGTTGCTAAGCTACCTCTACTGGTCATGTGATGCAGCATCAGTGTTTCAGCAAACACCCCAAGAGAGTATGTTTACATTTGAGACACAAAACCCTCTAGTGACTGTAGTAAGTAGGACCCTAGCCAAGATGACGTAGATATAAAACCATGATTTGGCATAGGGAGGTCAGGGTGGACAGATGGGTTGACAAAACACTGGGCTTTAACACGGTAGACTGCAGTTTACTTTTTTGGCCCCAAGAACTGCTGCTGCAGAACAAAATTAAAAAGTAGGAACTATTTGTCAGATTGTAGGTAAGGTTTGGGATTTCCTGAGATTTTCTTGGGTGCCTGCAAAAGTTCTTTTGAAGAAACTGCACTAAAAAATGTTCGACGCAACATTCTACTGTGCAACTTTAAAGGATCACTTGCTTGCTTGTATTCCATTTTTTGTTGTTTTTCTTACATCGCGATTCAACCAACTGTTTTCTTCACAAGGACTAATTCATCTAGCTTTTCGTATGTTAATCTAAAACTATACTAAAAACTAAAGACTAAGTCAACAGACGAGGCAATTCTTCCCAACTCACAAAGTAAAGAACATCACAGCCTCGTGATTTAAGCACAAAGGGTCAAAGAACCAAACTACCAACTCCCTTCACTGTCTTTGTTACACACCACTGCCTTTGGTGGGTCTGAGTCCATAAAGTGGGCTCCATCAATAGCTGCTCTGTGTGTTGTACGCTCCTCTGGAAACCCCCAACACTGATAGAGGCTGCCAGTCTCTGACAGCTGGTTGTCACTGACAACCATAACCTCAAATGCACCTAAATGGAATGCTTTCATGAGAACTAAATGGGCCTATCAATAAGAAAAGAGCAAGCGATCAGTGCTTGTGTGTGAGAGAGAGAGAGAGAGAGATGGAGTAGAGGAAAAAAGAAAGAGAGAGGGATGCTGTAAATGGGTACAAACAGAGGGAAAATTCAAAACACATGGCTCTGCGGTTTGGAGAGGAGATTTTTATGTGCCGCAGAGAAGTTGTAACAGGAATGTGGTCTGACTCCTATCAT
Organism: Amphiprion ocellaris; assembly: GCF_022539595.1. Classification (NCBI taxonomy): domain Eukaryota; kingdom Metazoa; phylum Chordata; class Actinopteri; family Pomacentridae; genus Amphiprion; species Amphiprion ocellaris. The sequence goes on along the minus strand of NC_072780.1, from coordinate 21,797,162 downwards.
ATGGAATGAAAACACTGAGACTGTGCCAGCAGGGTGGATATAGGATGTTCAGCTGTGGCTTATAGCAAAATCCTCGTCATCACAACTAGGTGATGTACCACCACAGCGTAAACATGAGAAACATGAGTCACATGGCTGGACGGGACATGAGGCAGACGGAGAATTACATGGTTTTACACGGGGGGGGAGTGGATTTGTCAAAGATACTGGGTCCGTTTGTGCAAAATATGAGGGGACTACAAGTAGAGCCTGAACATTTAGCTCTTCCAAGAAACACATTTTTACATCAGTGTTTCATTTCCAGCAACTATTTGTCAGATTAACTGTCTGTGCCAAGTGGATTTGTGTGAGATTCATGTTTATCCAATGTCCCTCTGTTTTCTCTCCATCCAATATTCATGATATGCATATTGACTGTCACTGCCATTTCCTTCATGGTGTAGTTTTATTGATCTCTAAGTCCACTAATGCCCAAATGAAGGGATGTAGTCAAAGGTAAATAAACCAGCAAACCAAATTTATGTTTATACGTGCTTTAGAATGGCATATGCTTTTGGGAAATACGCAAAGTTACAGACAGATAAGTGGCTTCTATGGCAGATGTGCTGTAGATCCAGGATGTGTCAGCCTAGTATTGCTCAAAACGCCTGGTGAGCAGGGAACAAATGTCAGCCCTGGTTGTTTCTTCAAATGTTTTAAACAAGTAACTTTTTGTTGTAACACAAGTAAAGTAGTAAGACACAAGGGAACTGGTGGAGTGGATGGCTGGGTGAACAAAGCATTGACTTTGGGTTCTTTCAACAATGAACCATGTTGTTTTAGATGCATACACTTAACCAATGCTTAAAGTTGCAGCAAATCAGTTGACTGGTATAATGTGTTAGCTGTGAAAGGGGTACTGATGACTTCCCAGTTCCCCTTAGTTATTTCATCATCGTCCAGTACATTGTTTTGAAGCCACTTTTAGTATCAGTGTTAATGTTCTGGGTCACTCTCATCACCTCTGTTTCCAGCTGTTTACAGTAAAAAAAAAGCTATTTAAGAAACTCTCTAAACATGCACAACAGTAAGCAGATAAGGTCAGCGATTTGTTGTCATCAGGTGGCCAGAAATGACTCCAAATGCAATGTTCACAACAACAAATTCTAACCCTGTTCCACTGTTCCCAAGTGGATAAAAAAAATCAGTTAATTGAGCTTTAACCATAGGGCCAGCAGATCTACAAAAAAAAAAAAAAAAAAAAAAAAAAACTCACAGGGGTTGTTTTGTAAGGCACTGACATGACCTACTTTGTCATTTAGGTATGGAGACTTGTTGTGAAAGGCATAAACCACAATGTCTTGTTTTTACATTCTGTTTCTACATTGCATGAGAAGAGAAGCTTTGGAGTCGTTGGAAGGCATATTTTATACTTCGGACAGAGCAATACTAGCTGTTTCCCCTGCTACCATTTATTTTTTCTAAAGTAAGCCTACATGCATTTTAAGTCTGGCTGGTACAGGACACATACGGGTGAAATTTGCGTTTGGTTTTTAAGATGACTAAGAAACAGATTTTCTAAAATATCTGTACTTTTAAGTAGACACAGCATGAGTATCGCGCAGTTTATTGAAATGACATGAAAACTGGTCAATAAAGGTAAAAAGGTCACCGCTTTCTAAGAAATTAACAGATTTTTATTTTCTCTGGGCACTAGCTTGCATGAAGCTAATCACCATCTGGGGCTCAGGGTTTACTTTCCTTTTTAACTGTACATCACTAAATATTCCAAGGCCCCATACACCTTAGAGTGAACACTAATTGCCTCTTCTCCACAGGTCTTCCTCCTTCATTTTCATGCCTTACCCAGTGAGCCAGTCAGTCAACCTGCAGGATTATTGATGTGTTTACTGGTGGAGGGGGGGTGCCACTCCCTGCCTTGGGAAACCCTGAGGCTTTCAACTGTTGAGTAACACTGACTGCTGCCACTGACGCCTCCAATCAGGAAAGCTGGGATGTGCTCCTCCATACTCATAATGAGGCAATACAGAAAGAAAGAGATGGTTGCACCTTGGGTTTTTGACTCACCTGTTTCAATACATTTAATCATGAAGTGGAATTTCAAATACGGCTCATGGATGCCTTCATGCCAAGCTGACACAAAGAGAATAAATCTGTCAAGATCCTGCAGCTCTTTTAGGATGCTTTAACCAGAAAGTTTTTTTAAATTTGAAGTTATTTCAATGTAGGTCCATAGTTTTCTCCACAGTTAGTGGCAAAAATAGCATCTCTATGGAAGCAAATCAGACTCATCAGATTCTGAATTTTAAAAGCTGCTGAATTTCTTACTTTGAAATTTTTTGCATCAAAATTACGTATGTGAATTTTTTATGCCTGAATTTAGCTCATCAAAATTCTAAAAACCAGTTAAAAATTCAATGTCTTCAAAATTCACCATCAAAAAATTCAATGTTCAAAATTCGCCATCAAAAAATTCAATGTTCAAAATTCACTGTCAAAAAATTCGCTGTTCACATCCGGGAGACTCAGGCGTAAACAATCGATCCTGGCCAAAATCGAACCAACGCCCAGCCAATCACGTGGCGCTCCTCCGGTCATGTGAGGCAGACGGTTCACCTCACAAGACCGGGGTCAACCACGGCTACCAGCATGAACGACGGCGCTTCAGTGAGTGTATTAATCCTTTTTGTCCTGTATGTGGTTTGTTTTTGTGAGAGTCAGTAAGCTGTAATGCATGCCGTTAGCTGCGCTAGCACAGCGTTAGCCGCGCTAATACAGCGCTAGCACAGCGTTAGCCGCGCTAATACAGCGCTAGCCGCGCTAATACAGCGCTAGCCACGCTAATACAGCGCGAGGCACGCTAATACAGCGCTAGCACAGTAATAAGGTCATACAGACAGCACGTTCTGCAGCTGGGTAGTTGAGTAACAATTTTATAAACGCACAAATAGGTGGAAGTGTGATTTATGCGCCCAAAATGCAGTTAAGTCACAGAGCAGTGTAAAGAAACTGGTCACCGAGCAAACTGAATTAGTCTAGGTAACATTTTATTATGTGTTTTCTGCTCAAGTGAATGTTCTGGTTTGTTTCATTTTAAATTACTCCTGATCTTGAAAGGTTTTAAACTGTGCAGTCAAAGTAGTTACAACTGTGAGTGAATAGCTTGAAATGTACTGCCCTAGACTGCTCTGTTCATAGCCCACCATTCTTTCACAGCTATATCAAGAGTTATTGTACAATGATAGTGATAAATGCAGCCCATTTTTTCAACTGTTTCCTGTTTAGTATGCGTACCCTAGATTGTTTTTGATCATTTGTTGTAGCCATTTATTTAATCAATTTTAATCCACTCCATAGCAACACCGTCTGAACTGACCAGTCTGGTGAAATTCTGGACTGGATGAGAGACTCTACCAAGAACTCTCTCTACAGAAGTAGTAAATGGCAGATACCTGACAGCCTCCACCTGCTATGAGACCTTACATTTCCAAGGACGTTACAAGGACTGCGCATCATTTAAGACTGACATCCTGGCCTGTATTTAACTTGCCAGTCAAGATGTTATGTGTTGTTCTCTAGTTAGTTTTACTTGACTGACAAAACTAAGTGCACTGTTGGATTCCCTCCCCTACCTGTTCTCCCAACTCACCTGACAGGTTATCTGGCTCAAGTATGCGTGTTTCTGCCATACATTTAAAGTATCTGAAGTTAAGAATATTTCTGGTGAACAATACATGCAATCACGGCATTAAAGCAGGAGTTAAAAATGAACTGGACTGTACGGACTTTATTTTCTCACTGGTCAATGGGATGAAAACCCGTTGCAATATTACAAAACAGCAGCCTATAAATATATATATATATATATATATATATATATATATATATATATATATATATATATATATATATATATATATATAAATATATATATAAAAATATATAAAAAATATTTATAAAAAATATTTATAAAAAATATATAAAAATATATATATATATATATATATATATATATATATATATACAGTTGTAACTACATTGACTGCACAGTTTAAAACCTTTCAAGATCAGGAGTAATTTAAAATGAATCAAACCAGGACATTAACTTGAGCAGAAAACACACATAATAAACAAAGTGTTACCTATACTACTTCAGTTTGCTAGGTGACCAGTTTCTTTACACTGCTCTGTAGGGTTGCCACCCGTCCCTTAAAATACGGAAACGTCCTTTATTTGACAATTAATTGTTGCGTCCCATATTGAATCAATACGGGACGCAAGTTGTTCCGTATTTTCATAAATGTCTCATACACGTCTGTCACACACTCATCAAAACTGCATAATGAACAAAATAAAACACAGGAAATATTAAGGGCAGCCAATGTCATCTTCGTAGGACCTTTGTAGCGAGGACCCGATGCCAGCTCCAGTGGACAGACGTCAGACGTCTGTGTGTGTCCGGTCCTGTCCGGTCCTGTCTCTGGTTGCCAGGTTACAGAAGCTGCTGCACCCGCACGTTTAAAAATGTCTACACCTGAAACTCCACAACGTCTAAAGAAGCAAAAACGTTTGCAAATGTACAGACTGGAGTGGGAAGAGTGGAACCCCTGGCAATGGATGGTTTTCTGTTGCTCATGGACTGACTGAAGTAAGGCAGCATCAGCAACAAACATGGAGGAAATATGAGAACAGAGAGAACCCAACCAGCAGGTCACAGTTTATCATCATCTAATCATCTCCTGAAGTCCATATGGTAAGTGGACATCATGATGAGATCAGCTAGATTTCCTACAGTATATGGCTGTGAATTTACCAGAGAATGCTTATAATAATGCTGATGTGGCCGTAGACTCTACACTATTTTAGTGACTCAGTAAATGCCTAAGTTGGTTATTATTTTTTAAATACTTTTTAGTTTTTAATAAACATTTATTTAATAGCCTATATGTAATCAAACATGGCCTTTGCCTAAAAAGAATATTTCATTGCACAAGTAAAAGTATAGTAATTTTTAAAACTGTTCAAATTATTATATGTGGCAAAAAAACAAAAAAACACATCATAGTAATATGTCAATTAAAAAAGCCTATAGTATAGCATGTTCCCAACAAACGTCATAGTATAGCCTTTGGTCCAGAAAATGTCCATAGTATAGCATGTCATCCAACAAACGTCCATAGTATAGCATGTCGCTCTAAAATTGTCATAGTTTAGCATGTTGCTCTTAAAACGTCATAGAAAAGCCTTTAGTCCACAAAACGTTGTTGTGTCCCGGCTGTCTGAAGTAGGTGAGGAGCAACACAAAAACAGTACAAACACTGGTTTCCAGAGGGTTTGACGAGTATTTATTTGAAAGACTAAGTTTACAACAACACAACATGTGAGGGGGTTAAAAGCAAATGGGTGTTAGTAAAATAAAAATAAATAAACAGAACTAAAAGTGAACTTCATGTTGACATTGATGGACATTCCAACCAGGAACAAAGTAAAAGATAATCAATACGAAAAAAAACCTCTTCCTGTTCACCTCTTAAAACCCCAAAACACACCGCAGTAGCACCCTAAACTAAAACTACCAATGGGTTTCCTGTTTTCCTTTGTGAACAATTCAAAGGTCCCTCTCTATCTCCCCACACATCCACCAACCACTGGAACACATCTCCAAAGTTCTGCCAGGCCAGCTCAGCTTCCCCTCAGAAGAAGTGCTGCCACCTGCCAGATGAAGGAGCCTTTTGAGAGGCAGCTGGCATCGTGATTGGACTGTACTTTGGTCTGTTCCAATCCAGCTTCAGCTCCAGAGACGGCAGGCGGGACGAGTCAGCGGAGGCCGAGTGGACGAAGGCATGAAGCTGAGTACAATCCAGAAAACAACAGAGGAGGAGTGCAGGGCCAGAACAAACAGAGTAGCATCGTATGTCTCTTAGAAAACATCATAGTAGAGCCTTTGGTATGAAAAAACACCATCATATACATCGTATATTGTACAAATAACAAGTCAAAGGAAAGAGACATACATTGTAGAATTGTAGTAATTGTGGGCTGACTGATTTACTGATTATCAGTATTTTATTTTTTTTACTGATTTATGGTAATAAATACATTTAAAAATGGTGCTACTTTTGCTCTGAACCTTTATCTACCTGTGGTCGCTCTGTCTTCTGGAGTGATTTGATGGGTTATCCGTCACGAATAAAACTCTTTTAACATCTGTAAACAAAACAAAAACGTATCAACAAAGTTTTCTGTTAGAGTTTGTGTTCTTCTAAGTTTAACTCCAAGATTTTAAATATTTTCATTTACTGCAAATGAATATCTACTCCAAATGTTTCACTAATAATCATTATCAGCCTTAAAAACCCATAAAACACCCCTCTATACTCAACCACACTTAGTACAGTCCGGTTCCCCCTTCTATAAATCTGCTTGGAATCTTCCACTTCCTGTTTGTCAAAGTGGCCTTCTACCTGGACAGGTTTTGTTGGAGCTCATGCAACAAACATTTTAGGTAACTGCACTTTAATATGGATGGATGACACTGAATTAGAGTCTGTTTTAATGAGACTGAGTTAAGATGTGTAGCTCTGTCATTAAATAGGAAATTATTTCTCAGAATTCACAGAGAAAAGTCTGAAATGTTTGCTAAGTTAGCGTCCCACATGTTCTTTGGCTCAGCTAAAGCTAACTCTCTCCAACTTCTGGATCTCTTGAGTTGCTTGTTGTTAAAATATCTTGCGAGAGGTGCTGAAGCTCAGAAAGTCTGAGATGTTTGTTCAAAGTAAGCTCATTGTCAAGTCTGATCTGAACTGTCATCTTTTGTTTGAACTTTCCCTAAACTTAGGAGTTAATGACAGAGCAGCACATCCAGACTCAGTCTCATTTATGTAGAGATTAAACTTCAGTGTCATTCATTGATGTTAAAGTGCAGTTTTTCAAATGTTTGTTGCACATGCTCCCGACCAAACCAGTCCAGGTGGAAGACGATGTGAAGAGAAAGCTCCAGAGGATGAATATCACACATTTACGTTGGAAATAAATGTCCTTTAATTAGACATTGTCATGCAAAAGTTGGATTTCCCTTTAATGATGTTCAAATCTTTGTTGAGTGTTTCGTGGATGTTGGTTTCTAAATGTTTTTTGACACTCGGCCCCAAAGATTAAAACCTTCTACGGCTCACAAGCTGCAACAATTCACACATTATCAACTATGTTTCTGACTAAACTAAGATAAAAAGTGAAAAACTGCCTGATTCCTGCATCATGAATGTAAATCTTTTTGGTTTTTATGACAGTAAACTGAATATATTTGGGTTTGACATTTTATAAACCAAAACAAGAAATGAATTACTGGAGAAAACAATCAACAGATTAATGGTCAAAGAAAATGTGTTTTCCAACATGTATGGCTGAATTACTCCAACATTACAAGATACATACAATTTTAATTAAATTTTATTTATATAACGCCAATTACAGGTGAAATTGTCTCAAGACACTATTTTTCCATTTTCTGTCACATTTAAAATATGACAAAGTAAGAAATTTAAACTGCTTGACTAATCCAATTTATTATTTGGTTTTTAAGAGACTAATCGACAACTAAAATAACTTTCTCCACTAAAACTAATAAACATGAGGTCAAATAGAAGGAACAGTTTTAAATACTACAGTCCCACAATGACAAGAATAAAGTTTCTCAACAAAAACTAAATCTGCTGGTGGATTCCGATAAAGTCCTAAGTGTGATACTAAAGGTTTGTGGTGCTAAAAATGTCAAAGTAAAGATATGAAGTTGAACATCTGGATGGAGGTTGATAAAAAATTGACCTCCGTTCATTTCTCTGGAGCCGACTCCATGGATTTTATGGATGCTGGTTAAAGACCTGCTCTTCTAGTCGTCTTCCTTCTAGTCGCTGTAAAAAGTCAGTCCATCCTGGCCGACATCAACACCTCTTCATGACAACTTGTTCTGCCTCCGACCTGGTGGAAACTCCAGAAACTCGGGAAAACCCATGGAGACTCGAAGAACTCGTGGAGACTCGAAGAACTCGTCGGGCGGGGGAAGGTGTGGTGGGCGGTGGGGGAGTCTGGGTGGAGTCAGGGCGGAGGGTAGGGGGGGGGGGGGGGGGCGGCCCCCCCCCCCCCACCCCCCCCCCCCCCCCCCCCACCCCCCCCCCTGACTCCACCCAGACTCCGCCTTGACTCCACCCATGTGGTCACTTGAGGAACTACGATGCCAAAGGGACGACGAAATTATTTCTTTTCATCTGATCTGTAGCTCAGTGAGTTAAGGATTTGCCTATGGAGCTGCAGGTCGCTGGTTCAAGACCAGACCCTTCTTAAATTTTTATCAAATCCTGACAAAGACAAACAAAGAAAATTGCCAGTGGTGGGTCTCGAACCTGCGACCTTCCACTTGGTAGTCTGTCGTCTTATCCCCCTGAGCTACTCGCTCAGATACTAATTCTTCTTTTTTTTGCGCATTTATCATCTATTTTTTGTCGTGTTCGAGTTTTTTTTTAACTCGTGTCTCGACTCGACCGTTTTTCTCAGGAGGTTGGACTTCAACCTTTGTGCTGGAGGGTGGAACCCTCAGTTCCAAGACTTTCCAAAGCCTCCACACCTCCCGAGTCCTCAGGACCTGAGCTTTCACACAGTCTGAGGGCTGAAATTTTCTAAATCCCACAGTAGTTCTCTGTTAGATTTGACTTTCAGACAGTCCAAGGACTGATATCTTCTAAGTTCCTGAGTAGTTCTCTGTTAGTTTGAACCTTTAGACAGTCTGAGGACTGAAATTTTAAAAGTTTCTCTGTAGTTCTCTGTTAGTTTGAACTTTATGGTTAACAGAAGCCTTAAAACTTGTGACCATGAGTCTTGGTTTCACATTTAGATCATCCATCCAAGTTCTTCTCAGACGTTCACCTGTGGGTTTTTTAGAAATACTCAACAAACTTTGATTCTCTTCACTGAAGAGTAAAGTTTGTGGAGATCAGAAGGTAACATTAGTTTGATCAATGCCTTCAACTACTAGCAGACTTTATCTGGAAAGCAGTTTTCTGAAATGAGTTCTTAGTAAATCTGTCCACAATCAAACCAAGAACATAGAAAGAGGAAATATTTGAAGAAACAACTTGATGTTTTCATTTCAGACTAGAAAACGCTTTCAGACCTTTATCTGTTTTTGCTCTTTTGATCATTTTATTGTTTCTTCTGTTTAATTTGATCTTCTAAAGTTTAACTGGTGTCTTTTCAAATGTTTTGTCTTTAGTTTGATTCTTCTTAAATGTTTAGTTTTGCTCTTTTCTCACCTTTTATTCTTTTCTAATGTCTGATTTGATTTCCAAATGTTTTGTCTTTTTAATGTTTGTTTTTTCAAATGTTTTATCGGCTTGTTTGAAAAATTTCCTTTTCTTTCCCCGTGTTTAATTTTTCGATTAAATCTTTAAGGTTTTTCTTTTTAAATGTTTTACCACCTTTTAATGTTTAATTTTCTTTTTAAATGCTTCATTGTATTTTCTGTTTAATTCCTATTTAGTTTTATTGTCTTTAAGATTTAATTTTCCAATTAAATATTTAATTTTTAATTCAATGTTTTGTATTTTTAAAGGTTTAATAATCTAATTTAATGTTTTGTATTGTTAAAAAAATGTGTAATATTCTTGTTTAATTTTATTTTTTAAATGTTTAATTACCTATAATATTTAATCTTCAATGTTTCATATTTTTGTTTAATACATTTTGTTTAATTTCATAATTACGTTTTGTATCTTCTGTTTATTTAATTATTTTGTCTGTTTAATATAATTGTATTTAATGCTTAATTTTCTTTTTAAAAGTTTTGTTATATTAAATGTTTTTTCCTTTGATTTAATTGCTTTTTAAAATGTAGTTTATTTCTTTAATCTTTTTTTCTGTCAAGATTTTAACCAACCTTAGAAATGAAACAAACCCTTAAATCACAATGAAAATACTTCTGTTGTCACAATCATGAGTTAGTCAATTATTCAGTTTATCAATTGAGCTTTATTTGTTCAGCACCTTTTACACAGATGACAAACTGTGAAAAAAGAGAAAAAACTATGCTAAAACTATGATTAAAACAAAAAACATATTTAAAAAAAAAAAAAAGATTTATCGTAATAAAATCTGTTGTGTCCAGGGGATGGAGGGAGTTTATTGAAGTCTTCTTGGGCTCACATGGCAAATCATTTAAAATATAAACTTTATATTCAGTCTAAGGAAACTGCAGAGTGACAGAAGAACCAACATCTCCTGTTTTCTCCTTTAATGAGTCGATTCTTGTGCTTTCAGACTAAAGAACTACAGACTCTTCACAACCTGCTCAATGTCTTGGTACAGGACCTCACCACACGGGTCAAGAAGGTTTCCTTCTCATTTCTACTCTGAAGCTCACCTTCTCCTGCTCAAACTGCTGACAAATTTTTCTGCTGCTCTAAAGTCTGGTCTCCAGAACTTCCTAAAAACTCTCAAACTCTCTTCTGCTGCAGGTTGCTATGTAGAACTGTTACAGAAAACCTCACTAAACCACATGGAGGGGCCTCAAGATAGTCGTCCAAATGAAACCGTACAAAAACCAAACTAACACAACTCAAATGCTAAAGTCTCCTGCAGCCTACCAGAGAACCTCTGAGAACAGAGAATCAGGACAGGAACTCTTACCTTCTGGACAACCAACGTTGGTTCACAAACAAGAATACAGAATGTGTCTGACCAAACACCTCTAAAGACTCACTACAGCCAAGATAAAGACACAACTCACCTGCACCAAATCCACTAATCACTGCACACATTAGCACCATGTGCTAACTGTGGCTAAAGAACCTCATTTACCAAGACAACTATCCAGTACAAAGCCCTAAAACACACCAAGAAACACATTAAAGATGATTTTACTGCTGGAAGCTGCAAGTCAACGCCTAAAGAACAAACTAAAGAAATGGAGCCAAACCCGGTTCAGTGCTGAAGGGAAGCAGAAGAAATGTTTGTCTGCAGCCACATAAAGCAGGAAGATAGTGAGCTGCTCAGGTGTTCCTGATAACACCAAGCAGCCACCTGGACAGCCAATAGGAACACAGCTTACTGGAAGTCCAAAGGGTTGGGTTAGTGAAGGAAATTTAGTTTAAAGTTGAGGCAGAAAGTTAACAAAGAAAGTTGAAAACCACCTTCTGATACCTGAAATCTCTGAGTTTTCACACAAAGAACGCCTGAACATGTCAAACTGGTTCCATAGTAGAACCATCATTGTAAAAACGTCATAGTATGGTGTGTTGCTCAAAAAACATTACGACCCGGCTGTCTAGGGTCGCCGAGGAGCAACACAAAAACAAGTGGTATATTCCACCCAACATCCTTGAACATAAACTTAAAAAGTTCATTCAAAGGAATATTCCACCCAAAATCCTTCAATGTAGACCAAAAAAATCTTGGTGTAAAGGAGTATTCCACCTTAAATGTAGAGCTAAAGGATGGTTTGGAGTAATATTCTACTCTAAAATCTTCCAATGTAGACCTAAAAGGTTTATCTGATGGTATATTCTACCCAACATCTTGGAACATTTACCTAAAAGGTTGGTTTAATGGTATATTCCCAGAAGAACCCTTGAACATTGGGCTTAATGGTATATTCCACCCAAAATACTTGTACATATACCAAGAAGTCAGTGTAAAGGAAATGTAGACCTAAAAGGATTGTTTAAAGGAATATTTAAACGATTACTTTCATTATTTAATAATCTGTTATCAGTCAGAACCCTGGCAAACTTATTTTCATCAGTTTTTTTAGTGGCAGTCACAAATAAAGGAGCTCTTGGTTTTTCCCGGCGTTACTGAGTCCAAAGCTGCTGTTTCAACACGGAACGTTCACATGCATCCACAAACCTCTCAGCACTCAAACACCCACAGACAGGCAGCCGGCTGGACCGAGGCTCGGCGGCGTCCTCAGACCCACGGGTCGGGGAGTCGCTGAACTTGTTGGTCCGGTTTGAAGGCCTCCATGTGGTCCAGTAGAAGTCCACGTAGTCGGTGTTGGCTTTGAACCACAGCGACTGGCCAGCATCAGGTGGACCGGCTCGTCCTCGTAGGGCTCCTCCTGTAGCCTTGAGGGGACCACAGGAACATTCAGTAGCTGTTGGAGTTCTTCCTGTCAGGCTCATGGTAGAACGGCTCTGAAGAATCTTGTACTTGTCTTATCTGGAACAATCTAACAGCCTAAACTGTTAACAGCGGTGTAAAGAAGCAAACACACAAGCATTGATTAGGACACAAACTAGATTTATTTTAGAAAACAAATCAGCTTAGAGGCATTTGTTCACACATGTAGCTGAATAGGAGGCCGTCCAATCAGATTCGAGGTCTTCACTGTGTAGGTTGTTTGTTTGGTGAGACTCTTGGACCTCCATCAGCTGACGTGGATGTTTGATGGTCTTCCTCTCTAGTGCCAGATGATTCATCCATGAATTCAGCAGCTACAGACTGAAATGAAGCTCATGCTGCCGTTATTGAATTCCTGTTCCAGATCAAATGTTCAGAGCTCACCTTGAATGCAGCCGTCTGCTGTCTGATCGTTTTTCTCATTGTAGTCTTCAATAAAGTCTTTTTCCTCATGTCAGGATGTGGTGAGACTCTTTCTCAGTCTCTGCAGACGTCCCTCATTGTGCATCTCCAGAGAAGAAACAGAAAAACTGATCACTGCTTCAGCATCACAAACACTCTCCAGCACTGTTCCCTCTAAGCTGCACGCATGCGCAATTGCGCACTGCTGACACGGTCTCCATGCACAGAAAATCTGCGCTGCGCACAAAAAAAAAAAATCCAACCTAAATTGTAAATAAAATAAACACGTAACAATTCATTCTGTGCTATTTTTCAATGTGAGTCAGTGAGTGACCGGTGACTGGCTGCTGCAGCCAATGATGCGATTCACATACATATTTACCATAGTCTGTATATAATGGTATTTACGCAGCTAATCAACGTCAGGCGTCCTTATGTGCAGCCACCGTTGTTCTCATAGATATGAATGAGTAGATAGGACACGCCCCTTTGAGCTGCGTGCTACGGCGAGGCTAAGCTAGTGGGGGCAAAGTTTCAGTGCATTCCATTGATGTAGACGGCGTGAAAACGGAAACGAGTATGCCGGCTCACTGTGCTGCATACAGTTACACACTGCGTCATACGATTGAGACAGTCTGAGGACTGAAATCTTCTAAGTTCCTGAGTAGTTCTCTTTTAGTTTGAACCTTCAGACAGTCTGAGGACTGAAATTTTAAAAGTTTCTCTGTAGTTCTCTGTTAGTTTGAACTTTCTGGTTAACAGAAGCCTTAAAACTTGTGACCATGAGTCTTGATTTCACATTTAGACCATCAATCTGAGTTCTTCTCAGACCTTCACCTGCGGGTTTTTTTAGAAATCCTCAACAAACTTTGATTCTCTTCACTGAACAGTAAAGTTTATGGAGATCAGAAGGTAACATTAGTTTGATAAATGCCTTCAACTACTAGTAGACTTTATCTGGAAAGCAGTTTTCTGAAATGAGTTCTTAGTAAATCTATCCACAATCAAACCAAGAACATAGAAAGAGGAAATGTTTGAAGAAACAACTTGATGTTTTCATTTCAGACTAGAAAACGCTTTCAGACCTTTATCTGTTTTTGCTTTTTGATCATTTTATTGTCTCTTCTGTTTAATTTGATCTAAAGTTTAACTGGTGTCTTTTGAAATGTTTCGTCTTTAGTTTGATTCTTCTTAAACGTTTAGTTTTGCTCTTTTCTCACCTTTTATTCTTTTCTAATGTCTGATTTGATTTCCAAATGTTTTGTCTTTTTAATGTTTAACTGTTTTTTCAAATGTTTTATCGGCTTGTTTGAAAAATTTCCTTTTCTTTCCCCGTGTTTAATTTTTCGATTAAATCTTTAAGGTTTTTCTTTTTAAATATTTTACCACCTTTTAATGTTTAATTTTCTTTTTAAATGCTTCATTGTATTTTCTGTGTAATTCCTATTTGAAGTTTTATTGTCTTTAAGATGTAATTTTCTAATTAAACATTTAATTTTTTAATTAAATGTTTTGTCTTTTTTCTTTTTTTGGCCTTTTTTAGCTTTTTATTGGATAGGCGTAGTGAGAGACAAACAGGAAACGGGGGAAAAGACATGCAGCAAAGGGTCGGGAGCAGGATTCGAACCCGGGCCGCTGCGTCAGAGACCAGCCCCTGTACATTGGTTACCCACTTAACCTGTTGAGCTATACAAGTACCCATGTCATGTTTTTTTAAAGGTTTAATGATCCAATTAAATGTTTTGCATTTTTTTAAAATGTTTAACATTCTTCTTGTTTAATTGTATTTTTTAAATGTTTAATTCTGGAAAATATTTTATCTGTAATTTTGAATATTTGTATTTTAAAAATTTTGTTTCATTTCATAATGACATGTATTGTATATTGCTGAATTATCTCATTCAATATTTTGTCTGTTTAATATAATTTAATGTAATTTAATGTTTAACTCTATTAAACAGACAAAAATATTGAATGAGATAATTCAGCAATATACAATACATGTCATTATGAAATGAAACAAAATTTTTAAAATACAAATATTCAAAATTACAGATAAAATATTTTCCAGAATTAAACATTTAAAAAATACAATTAAACAAGAAGAATGTTAAACATTTTTAAAAAATGCAAAACATTTAATTGGATCATTAAACCTTTAAAAAGACAAAACATTTAATTAGATTATTAAACCTTTAAAAAGACAAAACATTTAATTACAAAATTAAATGTTTAATTAGAAAATTACATCTTAAAGACAATAAAACTTCAAATAGGAATTAAACAGAAAATACAATGAAGCATTTAAAAAGAAAACTAAACATTAAAAGGTGGTATATGTATATATAATTTAATTGTATTTAATGTTTAACTCTATTAAACAGACAAAATATTGAATTAGATAATTCAGCAATATACAATACATGTCATTATGAAATTAAACAAAATTTTTAAAATACAAATATTCAAAATTACAGATAAAATATTTTCCAGAATTAAATATTTAAAAAATACAATTAAACAAGAAGAATGTTAAACATTTTAAAAAATGCAAAACATTTAATTGGATCATTAAACCTTTAAAAAGACAAAACATTTAATTACAAAATTAAATGTTTAATTAGAAAATTACATCTTAAAGACAATAAAACTTCAAATAGGAATTAAACAGAAAATACAATGAAGCATTTAAAAAGAAAACTAAACATTAAAAGGTGGTATATGTATATATAATTTAATTGTATTTAATGTTTAACTCTATTAAACAGACAAAATATTGAATTAGATAATTCAACAAGATACAATACATGTCACTATGAAATGAAACAAAATTTTTAAAATACAAATATTCAAAAATACAGATAAAATATTTTCCAGAATTAAACATTTAAAAAATACAATTAAACAAGAAGAAGGTTAAACATTTTAAAAAATGCAAAACATTTAATTGGATCATTAAACCTTTAAAAAGACAAAACATTTAATTAGATTATTAAACCTTTAAAAAGACAAAACATTTAATTACAAAATTAAATGTTTAATTAGAAAATTACATCTTAAAGACAATAAAACTTCAAATAGGAATTAAACAGAAAATACAATGAAGCATTTAAAAAGAAAACTAAACATTAAAAGGTGGTATATGTATATATAATTTAATTGTATTTAATGTTTAACTCTATTAAACAGACAAAATATTGAATTAGATAATTCAGCAATATACAATACATGTCATTATGAAATTAAACAAAATTTTTAAAATACAAATATTCAAAATTACAGATAAAATATTTTCCAGAATTAAATATTTAAAAAATACAATTAAACAAGAAGAATGTTAAACATTTTAAAAAATGCAAAACATTTAATTGGATCATTAAACCTTTAAAAAGACAAAACATTTAATTACAAAATTAAATGTTTAATTAGAAAATTACATCTTAAAGACAATAAAACTTCAAATAGGAATTAAACAGAAAATACAATGAAGCATTTAAAAAGAAAACTAAACATTAAAAGGTGGTATATGTATATATAATTTAATTGTATTTAATGTTTAACTCTATTAAACAGACAAAATATTGAATTAGATAATTCAACAAGATACAATACATGTCACTATGAAATGAAACAAAATTTTTAAAATACAAATATTCAAAAATACAGATAAAATATTTTCCAGAATTAAACATTTAAAAAATACAATTAAACAAGAAGAAGGTTAAACATTTTAAAAAATGCAAAACATTTAATTGGATCATTAAACCTTTAAAAAGACAAAACATTTAATTAGATTATTAAACCTTTAAAAAGACAAAACATTTAATTACAAAATTAAATGTTTAATTAGAAAATTACATCTTAAAGACAATAAAACTTCAAATAGGAATTAAACAGAAAATACAATGAAGCATTTAAAAAGAAAACTAAACATTAAAAGGTGGTATATGTATATATAATTTAATTGTATTTAATGTTTAACTCTATTAAACAGACAAAATATTGAATTAGATAATTCAGCAATATACAATACATGTCATTATGAAATTAAACAAAATTTTTAAAATACAAATATTCAAAATTACAGATAAAATATTTTCCAGAATTAAATATTTAAAAAATACAATTAAACAAGAAGAATGTTAAACATTTTAAAAAATGCAAAACATTTAATTGGATCATTAAACCTTTAAAAAGACAAAACATTTAATTAGATTATTAAACCTTTAAAAAGACAAAACATTTAATTACAAAATTAAATGTTTAATTAGAAAATTACATCTTAAAGACAATAAAACTTCAAATAGGAATTAAACAGAAAATACAATGAAGCATTTAAAAAGAAAACTAAACATTAAAAGGTGGTATATGTATATATAATTTAATTGTATTTAATGTTTAACTCTATTAAACAGACAAAATATTGAATTAGATAATTCAACAAGATACAATACATGTCATTATGAAATTAAACAAAATTTTTAAAATACAAATATTCAAAACTACAGATAAAATATTTTCCAGAATTAAATATTTAAAAAATACAATTAAACAAGAAGAAGGTTAAACGTTTTAAAAAATGCAAAACATTTAATTGGATCATTAAACCTTTAAAAAGACAAAACATTTAATTAAAAAATTAAATGTTTAATTAGAAATTACATCTTAAATTTCTTAAATCTTTTTAATAATAAAACTTTTTAAAAGTTCTACTGTATTAATTTTTTCCCCTTTGATTTAATTGCTTTTTGTTATGTAGTTTATTTCTTTAATCTTTTTCTGTCAAGATTTTAACCCCAACCTTAAAAATGAAATAAACCCTTAAATCACAATGAAAATACTTCTGTTGCCACAATCATGAGTTAGTCAATTATTCAGTTTATCAATTCAACTTTATTTGTTTAGCACCTTTTACACAGATGACAAAACTAAACAAGCAAAGAGAAAAAACTATGCTAAAACTATGACTAAAAATCAATAACATTTAAAAAAAAAGATTTAACATGGTAATAAAATATGTTGTGTCCAGGGGATGGAGGGAGTTTATTGAAGTCTTCTTGGGCTCACATGGCAAATCATTTAAAATGTAAACTTTATATTCAGTCTAAGGAAACTGGAAACTGCAGAGTGACAGAAGAACCAACAACATCTCCTGTTTTCTCCTTTAATGAGTCGATTCTTGTGCTTTCAGACTAAAGAACTACAGACTCTTCACAACCTGCTCAAACTCTTGGTACAGGACCTCACCACACGGGTCAAGAAGGTTTCCATCTCATTTCTACTCTGAAGCTCACCTTCTCCTGCTCAAACTGCTGACAAATGTTTCTGCTGCTCTAAAGTCTGGTCTCCAGAACTTCCTAAAAACTCTCAAAGTCTCTTCTGCTGCAGGTTGCTTTGTAGAACTGTTACAGAAAACCTCACTAAACCACATGGAGGGGCCTCAAGATAGTCCAAATGAAACCGTACAAAAACCAAACTAGCACAACCCAAACGCTAAAGTCTCCTGCAGCCTACCAGAGAACCTCTGAGAACAGAGAATCAGGACAGGAACTCTTACCTTCTGGACAACCAACGTTGGTTCACAAACAAGAATACAGAATGTATCTGACCAAAAACCTCTACAGACTCACTACAGCCAAGATAAAGACACAACTCAGCTGTACCAAATCCACTAATCACTGCACACATTAGCACCATGTGCTAACTGTGGCTAAAGAACCACATTTACCAAGACAACTATCCAGTACAAAGCCCTAAAACACACCAAGAAACACATTAAAGACGATTTTACTGCTGGAAGCTGCAAGCCAACGCCTAAAGAACAAAGGAAAGCAATGGAGCCAAACCCGGTTCTGTGGTGAAGAGAAGCAGAGGAAATGTTTTTCTGCAGCTAAATAAAGCAGGAAGACACTGAGCTGCTCAGGTGTTCCTGATAACACTGAGCTGCTCAGGTGTTCCTGATAACACCAAGCAGCCACCTGGACAGCCAATAGGAACACAGCTTACTGGAAGTCCAGAGGGCGGGGTTAGTGAAGGAAATTTAGTTTAAAGTTGAGGCAGAAAGTTAACAAAGAAAGTTGAAAACCACCTTCTGATACCTGAAATCTCTGAGTTTTCACACAAAGAACGCCTGAACATGTCAAAGTGGTTCCATAGTAGAACCATCATTGTAAAAACGTCATAGTATGATGTGTTGCTCAAAAAACATTAGGACCCAGCTGTCAGGGGACAAACATGTAAGAAACATGAGAACAGAGAGAACCCAACCAGTAGGTCACAGTTTATCATCCCCCAGTCATCTCCTGAAGTCCATATGGTGAGAGACATCAGTATCTGGTTGTTAATTTACCAGAGGATGCTTATAATCATGCTGATGTGGTCTGTACTCTACAGTATTTTAGTGACTCAATAAATGCCTAAGTCAACCCGCCCGGCCAGCAGGCAGATGGGTCCCCCCACATTAGAGCCGGGTTCTGCTCGAGGTTTTTTTCCCTGTTAAAAGGCTGTTTTCCTTTCCATTGTCGCCTTTTGGCTTGCTCTGGGGGTCAGGCATATGGGTTCTGTAAAGCATCTTGAGACAATTTGACTGTAATTGGTGCTATATAAATAAAATTGAATTGAATTGTTTTATTTAAAATGCTTTTTAGTTTTTAATAAACATTTAACAGCCTATATGTAATCAATAAATGGCCTTTGTCTATCTTAAGAAAAATTCACTCAGAACTCTGATATGTTGACAGTACTAAATAAATCAATAAATACATGCATACACACAAAAATAAGTTAATACATTAACTGTGTTAAGATAAGATTTAGATTTCAAAAAAAGTTGTTTATGTTTTTGCAGAATCCAGTATTGCTCACTGGTTGGTCATTACATTTTGTTAGTTTGATTTCACTGTTTAAAATGATGCCACCTCTTTTCAGACAGAACCTGTGATAATAAAACAATACAAAATGTTTAGGTCCGTGTTAATAAAGCACTTAAAGCTTTAAGTATGGCTAAATGCTTTTTTCAAAATTAAATATATCACTCCTTAGGTGGTAGTGGCCCCAAGTTCAGTAAAGTTGGAAAGATATTCACAGATTCGGACTTCCAGCATCAATAACTCATTAGATATAGGTTGTCAAAACATAAACGGTGCCTCTTTCCCATTGTTGCAAGGCAGACAATGTGCTACAAGCCCAGTTTTATCAAAAGTAGCTGTCTTTCAAGCTACAGGAATAACATTGGTGTCTATGGAGTGAACAGGGTCCGTCTGCAATTTGCAAAACCACTGCAACAGTAAAGAGAGACAAATATTCAATAACTTCACTCTTATACATTGTAGTGTCACTAAAATCACTGCAGCCTTCAACTGGCTCCTGTTGACAAAGTGTTTTAACAGAAATGTAAATGCTGTAATTTGATTCTTTTAATGAACCATGTAACTTGAATGGATGTGATGCTGGTGTGACCACAGTGCACACGTCTGATGTTGCTCACAGTGGTCCAAGGGACGCTCAGGGAGTTTGTGTGTTTGCTCAGACTCAGGAAAAATTACAGGGAACATTGCTCTCCAGCATTGAGAGTGTTTTAGGAATTCATTCATTGTGTTGTGAACTTTGAAGGAGCAGAAACTTTACAGCTGTCAAAGATATGAGCTCCAATTCTGGATGTTTTAGGAAATGAAGTTCATCAAATGAACACTTGATTATTGCTGATAATGCTCATTAAATTACTGAAGAAATCCAACATAAAAACCTGTAAACTGTCAGGCAGCTTTTGTTAAAGTTTGTCTATAATTCTATCATCATGTTCTGGAACCAGGACTCTGCAGAAGTTCCTTCAATCAGATACTTGTGTGTTTCTATTTAAGGCCTCAGGTTTGAACGTACAGCAGAGGATTAGAAAGGAGTGATTTTAATGTTGAAATCAGTCCAGTAAATGTTTAGAGTAAAAATGATTAAAATTTTGTTTTAGATAGATTTGTGTCAAAGAATATTGTAGAGTCTCACTTAAATATATCCAAATGAGTTCAGTGTATTTGCATTTTATAGAATATTTGATTTCTTAATCTTAATACTGTAGAGTCTGACCCTAAATATTATAATAATGATGTAAATCTAAATAATAAATAATATTGTAGTGCAGTCATAAACTTTAATCAGTTAAACTTACAAAATAAATATCACTGTACAATCTTAACCTGAACATTCATATTATTGAGGTAAATTTACATAAATCATGATATTCTAGAGTCTTAACTGGAATATGTCTAACATTAATCTTTTTGTATTGTGCTGATAAACAACAATAACCCGACTTTCAGATAATATTTATTCACTGTGTATTGGGTGGTACAGAAGTATTAGTACAGAATATTATTTCTTGTTTTATGTGTGATAATTGGCAGTAAACATTTTAAGAAGTGGAAATTGACAGGGTTGTAATAGTGCTGTTCTTGCACAATATTTGTCACTTAATTGCCCTCAGGATGCTGTCGTTGAGCTACCAGTTTTACAGAACAGGCAGATGTTGCAGCTAATGATGTTGTAATTCACATAAACAAGGAAACAAGTTCATCATAATTTGAATGTTAACAGTCCAAAATGAAAAGGTCATATACAGCTTTCCTACTGGGTTAAAGAGCCAAAAAAAAAACCCATGAAAAAAACTTTGTAAAAGCGAGAGGTCGGTAGCAGCTTTAAAACTTACAACCCCCCCCCAAAATATCTGTTGTACCCCCTGTGCCCCCCGCCCCCCACTAAAATTAATCTGGATCCGCCCCTGTCTGACATGAAAGCTGGGATCGTTCTGCAGTTACTGTCCTCAACAAGCAGCAGGTGGCGCTGTGAGCTCCTCCCCTTCCAAAGCACAGCCGGTCAGTCTAGTGACCTGCAGCATCCCACTGTCTGATTAGAGGAGACCCACATCACTCCATGTCCAGACGGCAGATGAATCAAAGTCTCTGCAGATCCCGTCCTGCTTACAGAGCGGGATGGAAATGAAAATGTTTATGCACTGTCACACTAAAATAAATCACTGCATTTAGCCTCTAGTTCAGAAACATATTTTGGGTATTTTAAACTCACTTTTTGTCTCTCCCACAATGTTGATTACAATTACATGCAAACGGGAAATTATGCAAATTAGGCGATGACATCATTTAGCGACTTCTAGTGACTTTTAGGACAGCCAATAGCTACCTTCCTTACTGAGGAGTTGGCAACACTGGTCAAAACATAAACGATGCCTCTTTCCTATCGTTGTAAGGTAGACAATGTGCTACAAGCCCAGTTTTATCAACAGTAGCTGTCTTTCAAGCTGCATGAATAACATTGATGTCTATGGAGTGAACAGGGACGTCTGCAAATTGCAAAACTGCTGCAACAGCAAAGAGAGACAAATATTCAATAGCTTCTCTCTGATACACTGTAGTGTCACCAGAATCACTGCAGCCTTCAACTGGCTCCTGTTGACACCAATGTTATTTCTGCAGCTTGAAAGACAGCTACTGTTGATAAAACTAGGCTTGTAGCACATTGTCTACCTTACAACGATGGAAAAGAGGCATCGCTTATAATGACTTATTGATGGTGGAATTGATGGCCAGGATCGATTGTTTACGCCTGAGTCCCCCAGATGTGAACAGCGAATTTTTTTGACAGCGAATTTTTTAACATTGAATTTTTTGATGGCGAATTTTGAACACTGAATTTTTTGATGGCGAATTTTGAACATTGAATTTTTTGATGGTGAATTTTGAACACATCGAATTTTTTTGATGGCGAATTTTGAAGACATTGAATTTTTTTGATGGCGAATTTTGAAGACATTGAATTTTTAACTGGTTTTTAGAATTTTGATGAGCTAAATTCAGGCATAAAAAATTCACATACGAAATTTTGATGCAAAAAAATTCAAAGTAAGAAATTCAGCAGCTTTTAAAATTCAGAATCTGATGAGTCTGATTTGCGTCCGTACATCTCACTCACCAGGTTAATTGACGAGTCCTAAAAATGCAGTGACAGTCCTAGAAAAGAGTCAGACAGTTAGACAGGTTGTAAACAGCACAACATGTCTGGTCAAATAAATAGACTATTCAAACAAGCTCTTCATTGTAACCTCAATGTTCTACTTTGGTCTCACATAAGCTGCTATAGATTTACATCCAAGTAGGTCTTGGTGGGTTATTGTGGTGAAAGAGGGACAGACAGATGGATGGATGGATGGACGGACAGACAGACGGCACTGAAAACATTTATACAACATTAGCATTCATTTATACAGAATGTAATAAAAAGGAATTCCATCACATACAAAAACTTGAGAAAGGCTATTCAAACAAGAAAAGCACTCAGAGCACAATAGTCCACCAAGGCTGCTCAGTTGTTGTATCATTTCCAGCTGATGAAATCTTTAAAAAAAATTGTGGCAGAAATCACAGCATCATGAAATGTACCATTTAATATAGATGTACCCACAAACAAAATGACCTTGTGTTGAGCACAGGCATGTGTTATGCATGTGTACATTATCTATGGATGCCAAATCGTGTGACCTAAAAATGTAGCGGGCGGCGGGAATTGATGGGACTTGGAAGCACTCCCACAATGTAATTGTTCCTTGTATCATTTCCGACGGATACGTCCCGATAAGTCCGCAGCGGTCAATTTGTAGTAGGATCGTAATAATATGATCATCAGCAGGCAGCTGACGTAGACACTTGTCATAGTTACAGTGACGCCATGCCACTATCTCACAATGATACAGAAATCTTTAACAAATCCGTGGATCCAGACTATAAGCTGCATCACTGCCAAAATCTAATCACATAGTCCTTGTGTCATATCTGGCCTTCCCTGAAAATTTCACCCAAATCCGTTAGTGAGCAATGTTGCTAACAGACAAACAGACAGACAGACAAACCAACGCCGATCGCCACATAACTCCTCTGAGGCTCTGCCTCCTTGGCGGAGTAAAAATACAGACACCAAAGTACAAATTCAAAACAGCCAATGAATACACCTGTGATCACTGACACACAAATTAGAAAACCTGAGATCGCTGAAACAAAATTGAGTGCACCTGTGATTTCCAAATTAGCCGAATTGCATGAACACAGTTATAAAATGACTTGATAACACCATGGCACTCTTATTTTTTTAACCTATGGGTTGTGTCTGTCTGCATGTCAGCATCATGGCTCCACATGTAAAAAAAATGAACAATCTGCTTGTGACACTTCACAAAAATAGAAAAGGACCAAGGAAGATCGGTGACCAAGGAAAAATCAGTGGAAACATTGTTGCACCAGTAATCGTTAGGTGTACAATGAGCCATAGTACCACTAATCAGAGCCATGGCATTTCTCCTCCTGAAGTATAGCAATTGACGGTGCACTACCTGCACTGTCTACCTCTGAAAAATAGAGCTTCAGAAATCAGAGTTTCTGTGACAGCTCGGACAATGTGAAGGTTTATGGGCAGTATCCAAGAAAAACACCCTTGCTTTGCTCTTTGGCACAAAACTGCAAGATGAAACTTTGCTGAATAGGGGGTCCAGCACACTTGACCTTAAGCTGCCCAGGACTACACAGTGAATGCATAATCCTGACAATGGAGCACAAAGACAGGAGTGTGATGAAATGGGCTGCATGAGAGTGAAATGTGTTGGGGAGATGACCGTTACAGACGGCAGCATGAATGCCTGTGGATATATTAAACCACTGGCTGACAGGACTCCCAGGCTGCAGAAGCTTGAAGAGGAGGAATATTCCAACGTAATAACGATCCAAAGCACACTATCTAAATCACACAAGAGTTTCTAAACAAAAAAAGGGAGCAAACCTATTATCTGCCAGACTTGAATCCAGAAGAACATCTTTGGGGTATTTTAAAGTGAAAGGTAGAGCAACACAAGCCTTCCAGCAAACAGCAGCTAAAAAAGACAGCCTCTGAAGAGCGACAGAATATCGCTCCAGAAATTTGTGCTACACTGGTATCCTCTACGCTGAGGAGAACTGAGTTTGTCATCAAAAATAAAGGCAAACATATAAAGTATCGTGAAAAAAAGGGGTCTTTGTTGCATTGAGCTTCTACGGTGAGGCCCGTGTTTATGATACAGTATATCCTCAGTTTTTACTTTAACATGAGAGCAAATTCATCACTGTTCAAGTTAGAAGCAATAGAAATACTAAGGTAGGATAAAAAATTTGAATCCTTGACGTTTAAGTAATATTGCATATAAGTATAGTCCATTCTGTTGTTTATGGTATTATTAATTTGTATTAATATTTTTGGGGGTACTTAGGGTCAATGAAACAAGCAACTTGATGGCAAATAGTTGCCTATTCCTAACCCTAACCTTAAAATCTTAATGTCTATAGGTTGAGGCATGGAAGGCAGTATGTGTTACTGCGTGCCATGTCTCAACCTATAGACATGAAGATTTTAGTAGTCAGTTTCAATGGTTTCAGCCTCAAAGGTTTTCCATACCTCTGAAGTCAACATTTCCTCTTTTTCAGTCAGAATTTCTACGAACTCCTGAGGGAAGTATCTGCTATATAGCTCTACATAGCTGATAAATGCTCCACTATGTCCACCAGACATTGTCTTCATATTGTTTAGTGATGGACAGGTAGCATACAGTGGGTTTACGATAGCTTTCTTTATTGAAAACAGCTGCTGCCGTGGCTGGAAGTTAGATGAATGAGAGTGGTGAGAGAGAACCAAATTAGTAGAGGGCAGTAAAACCAAAACACCGAGTTGAAAGACATTAAATCTCTTAAAACTGACTGGAACTGAAGTTTTTGGTGATAGTATTCTGTGCTTTCATTACTGTCACACTCATATGATATATATATTCATTTGATCCATCATTAATATAAAAATAATAATTATCTCAGCTTTAAGTCTTAAGAATGAATTTTAGCTGCCTGCGTTAATGAGGCCTGACAAAGGCTAATAAAGCTGAAACATGTTGCTTTTTTAGTTTCAGACTTGAGTAGTTCCAATCCATAATTAGCACATGTTCAAGCAAAGAAAAAGGACTAATGACTGAAATCACCCGCTGTAGTGCTTTTTAAAAATTACAACTTACAGGCTGTTACGCCTCCATGGCACCTGGCTGAGAATTTTTTGGGGTTAGGCTATAAACTAGCTTTGGGCAAGTCAATTACTGTACTCAACTTTGATTCAATGTTCAGCCTTAAACAACCTCTTCTTTTTTTTTTCTTTCTCTCCATCAGTTCATAATCCCTCCCTCCAGCCCTCCCTTTTCTTTACAACCAACCCCGGTTACATAAGACCGCTGAAACTGTTGTTCTCCAGTGGGACTCACTGCTGTGTGCGGAAACTGTGGGAGCAGAGGGTTGGGCATCTCAGCTCGTACACTGCCGATGGCCATCCCAGGAATGCATCCTCTCAGTGGGTCTGGGCCGCAGCCAACCATGTGGCCTCCCAATGTCACTGAGGCACTGAGACAAAAAGAGGCACTTTGAGTTTTTCTTTTTTTTTTAATCCATTTCTGAAAAACAAAGGGCTGCAGTGTGCTCCCATATTGGCAGTGCATGTTGAGGTTGTCTAATACTGCACGCGTGAATTCTTTCTTCTGCTTTTTATAGGTAGAAACCACAGCATTGTGTTGTGCCTGCCTCACAGTCCTTTGATGATTATAAATACAGTTTTAGTAATATTTAAAGAATCCCCCTAAAGCAATGTTCAGCGGTGAAAGGGTTCAGGCAGACGCAATGACAGACTTCTCTCTGCCGTACCTGACATAAAGAGGTTTAGCTAACACTACCCGACACCTACTGTTAATCCTATTTCAAATTGCACTCTCAACCATGAAATCTACTCACAAGAGGGAAAAAATACACAGTGATGCGGTGCAGAGGTGTTACAAAGACAATCTTTCCCCTGCCACTTTTCTCCACTGGCTTTAAAGCAACAAAAGCTGGTACAATTAAAGTACGGGTAGGTCTTCAGAGTGAAGAAAGGCAATATAGGGGAAGGTTAGGTTTTTCTGGAATTAGGTTATGCAGGAAATAAAAAGAGGGAATGGTATCACACTGTGTCAGCAGGTGGTGCCAGACATATGGCAGACATTGGTGGTAACCGCACTGGAAGGTTTTTTCTGCCAAAGCTTGATTTGACCCAGTCCTATAAAGCTTCCTGATGGTACTTCTAGAAAGTTAATCACATGAACTCTTCCAGGCCTTGTGGTCGGCTGACCCAGGACTGATCCCAGAACTCAGGCACGGGTCTGGACAGCAGCCTTTCAGCACAACATGGCCTCTGGACTACCGTCACGACTGAGGGTTCACAGAGAGGAGCAGTACGAACCAAACCGGGGCTCCACCAGAAGTCCTCCGGCCTAAATAAAGCTGAGGTTTGAGGATCATTTTAGACCTCGCAATTGAGAAGAGAAAATAATCTCACCATTTTGTATTTTTTCCAAAGCTTTGGGCCATATCATATGACTCCAATTAGCACACAGTTAGTCATAGATTTTGACATCATAGTGATTATCATAGTCATCAGGGTGATCTTGTCTTCAGCTTGAAACTTTAAATTTCTTGCACGAAGTCTTTGTCAGAAGCTGACATGTGGCATTTGAAAGACACTGGTATCAGTATGGTAAACTGAGTTTAAAGAGTGTTGCACTGAGGGAACTTGACCAATATAGAAAAACTAAAAATCAGGATATCTCGGACTCGCAAATTTGCATTTGCATGACAAGAGGCTGTGTTCGAAAAAAAAAAGAAAAAAAATTTAGATTTGGACAAAATGAATAATATGCTGTTGTACTGTCTCTGCTCCACAAATGACTCCACAAGACACCAGTATTTCTGGCTGTTACTCATGACTTCACAATTTTTTGGTCAAGAAACAACCCAATTTAGTGTTTTAGAAAGTTGCTGTGTCAATATGAAAGAAAGCGATTGGACAAAGGTCTGGTACAGCTACAGTTGCAGAACTTCCATACTTCTGACTTAAAAGTAAAAGGTATGAAAAAGTAACAGAGAGCAACCAGGTCTGGTGTGGATTGCAGCCAGTGAGGGGGCCGCAGGCTGACAGGAGGCTGTACAGAGAGGCAGTAGACAGTATGAGAGCCCGGCTGTGACAGGGGATGGCAGGGTGGGTGTCACCAGGTACGATTCCCCCTGTCTCGGTGTATCTCAAGAGTTTCGCCTGGCTGATCAGGGACGACAGGATCGCTGCTCCCAACCTTCAGTCAGCTGTCACACGAGGTCACGGCAGAAGACAAAGCATGCGAGTCACACACTCTACAGACCAGACACATGCCGGCGACATGCGTTGGCATTCAGTAGTCTGCACTCGTGCTGCATGTGAAGTTCGACAGCAGCCGTCGGTTTCAGTCCTGGAAGAGGGAACAAGCGTGGGCCGAAAGGAAATGATGTGGTGCTGAATTTAATTTCTCTATAATTTCTATTATGTTGGTGGTCACGGGTTAACACTGGGGAGTGAAAATGGAGGAATAAAAACACAACAACTTGGATTAGAGAGAAAAAAAATGAGGGAGTTCAGAGGGTCGTATATCATTAAGCAATTGAGAAAGTTAATTAGGCAGCTCTGATAATTATTGCCATGGCAACCTGAGCGCACTCATGCAGATTTGATTAACGAGGTGCCATTTATCTGTACTGGCTAGACAGCAGGGCCTGCACAGAGCTTGAAGGACCCCTATAGGTAGAAGAGATGTAATGTATTCTTTATTCACAGCCACTCCGTACTTTTAGATTTCATTTCAAGCATGAAAAATACAGTTTATACAGTTTATGCAACCGCTGTTGTAAAAAGTAGATGATTTCTGCACAGTTTCTTTCGCCACTCTCAGAGGGAGAAGTGAAACAAATCAGTAGATCTCTATTTGCTTTTACTGTTTCAAGCAACTGACAGCAGAGAAGGTTTCACATTAATTACATCCATAGGAGACTGTCAATGGCGTTCCGTATTGCAAATAAAAAATAGTGCAAAGAAAGGATGTGGTTTGCATCTAGTGGAGTGAGCAGAGAGGGAAAAATAGTGGGGGTTAGGGGGTGTCTGTTGATTCCAGTATACACGTTGCCCTCTGGTGGAAAAACAAAAACATTTAAGCTTGCTGAAGCCTGTCTGGAGCCTTGTTTAGCAGCAGGCACCATATTGTCAGGCAGAGACGCTTCATTATGCGGCAGGGACAATTACTAATGGCTGTTAAGAGAGCAGAGTACAGCAGTAACTTGGGAAAAAAAAGAAGCAATAAACCCATACCGAATCCAAAAAGATGAGCCGAGCCATTTCAAAAGCAATAGCTGTCACCAATCAGGACACGATGCAGAACAAAAGAACAGATAGGTGCTCAGAATCTTCAGAGAATAGCTTCATCAACATGGGAAGTAAATGACACATTTAGCATGTGCTAGAGACGTGCTATCAAAATCAGTTTGCTCAAAAAAAATAATCACTTAATTAGCACTCTCAAGGGTTTTTTTTTTTTTTTTTTTGCCATAGATGGTACCATTGGCAGCATGCAGACAAAAGTGAATACATGAAAGTAAAGTAAGCTCAGTGGGAGATTTCTCCAGGGACCCGCTAATCCTCCTCCACATCATTTCACACACAGCCAAGTGAGAGGTATGGATTATAGTTTATTATACAAATATCAAGCACAGATGAATTCTAATAACAGTCATATCAATTATAGCCCTCTCACTCTAAGTGTTTCATAAATATCTGACAATGGCACTTGCTAAGAAAGCCAGAATCTGGTATAAAAATAGAAAAAGAGAGAAAAAAACATTGATTTTACTGTCACAAATACCAGTTTCTTTATTGAGTTCCTTTGAAGTCAATCTTCACCCGCGGTTCATAGCCTTGTCACAGTCTATTACAGGTATATTTGCAGTTCCTTTCCTGGCTTGTGACATTTTCATCCTATTTTTAAGAGTAAAAATCTGCTACTGACCAAATATAATTCACACAAAGAACAATTCATACAAAGGGTGATCTGGGAAAATATATATGAGGACAGAAAGAGATGTAAGAATCAAATTTATGCCAAGAGTTGCACTTGAACTTGAAAAGGATAACTGATAAAGCATCAAAAGTTGGGCTAAGTAAGCCTTAAAGAACAGGAAAACAGAATAAGTGTATATGGATTCTTCTTCCTTTTCTACGTTCATCAATTTATTAAAGTCAGCGCTTACAGTAACAGTATTTTTTGCGCACTCTAGGAGGAGAACAGTAGTTCATTATACTGGGGATCTCCAAGCATCCATGACTGGAGTCATTACAACGGTCCACAGCTCATGTAATGTCTATATTTCTTACTAGACGTGAAAAAAAGACAGAAGGCTCTCGGTAAATGCTCAATTTTGTATGTTAGAAACTAAATATTAAAGCAGCAATAATCAATATTTTCATAGGATCAATGTTATGTGTAATGTGAAAAGGGTTGGCTGTAGAGGGAAATGGACAGAGAATTAGAACTAAAGTGTGTGTGTGTGTGTGTGTGTGTGTGTGTGTGTGTGTGTGTGCGCGTGTGCGTGTGCGTGTGTGTATGCGTGTGTGTGTGTATCTTACAGCCCACAAACTGCCCTCTCATCAGAGCAACCACAAAGCATCTAAGAGCTACACTACCGTTCAAAAGTTTGGGGTCACGCAGGCAATTTCATGTTTTCCATGAAAACTCATAACATGTCCAACACAATTGCACAAGGGTTTTCTAATCATCTATTAGCCTTCCAACACCCTCAGTTTACACAATGTACCATAAGAACACAGGAGTGATGGTTGCTGGTTATGTTCCTCTGTACCCCTATGTAGATATTCTGTTAAAAATCAGCTGTTTCCAGCTAGAATAGTCGTTTACCACATTAACGATGTCTAGACTGGATTTGTGATTCATTTAATGTTATCTTCATTGAAAAAATGCTTTTCTTTCAAGAATAAGGACATTTCTACGTGACCCCAAACTTTTAAACGGTAGTGTATGGGTGACTAAAACAGAGCTACAAGTGAATCTGACTGGTAAAAACAAAAAAAAAAGGAAAATATCAATTAATGCTGCTTTGAGCACATAAGCTAATCTCACAATGCTTACTGGTGGTAACAGGACATGTAGTTTAGTAACACAAAAGTTCATTCACAGGCAAAGCAGACTCTTCCAGTAGCTTACTAAATCAAAATTGTGAGAAAAGATGAACATTATGAGAAAAGTGGTTATCAATCACCCTTATTAAGACTGGAGCGTTATGGAGCTACCTCTGTTAATATGCTATATTTCTTTCTGGTTTGAGACAGTAGGAGAGCTTGATGTTATAGAGGAATGTTTTAAAAGTGTTTTTTAACATTATGAATTTACGCAGGCTGAATTAGGTATTAACTGCTTCTTTCTGTACCACTTAATGTACAGGAAACTACCACTGAGGAAAATGAAAAAACCTGATCATTCTCAAGCAAGTTCTGGACCTTTTTTAATGATTTCCGAATAGGATTATTTGCAACTATCAGACATAGTGATATCCTCAGAAAGTGTATTTCACAGTGAATGTGAAATATGTGGTTGTTTTTAGAATGCTGACTTGCTGCTGCCTCTTTCACCAGACATAGTAATGTTGCCTCACAGCTGAGACCGTTACTCACACAGAGGTAGCACAGAAACTGGTAACCTGGTGGCAAACTGCTGTAGGTCAAATAGTACTTGTTTTGATCACTTACTTTTATCATGAGGGTTTACATATAATGAGCATTTAAATGAAACCCTCCACTGATCCAAGCTGTGCTTATTTTTTTGACGTCACAATTTAAATTAGGGTTAGGAAATAACATCACATCTATGAGTCTGTGCACAGCCCTCCAACAAGCTTCTCTACTGGTTGTGTGAGGTGGCCGGGCTTTTCCTTGCTCTTCCCCTGCTTGGGGGCATCCCTTACAGTTTTGCAAACCTAGAATACAGCCCAACATTTTGAGGGTGGAAACTGCATGGAAACTGCACCAATGATACAAAACATAGTCCTTATAAGCAGACTTACAACAGCCCTCCCAAATCAATCTTACCAACAAATTAAAGAAGGAAAGTAGCCCAGAATCCGGAAACGCTGCTGTTGGTTCCTGTCTCGGATTCTATTGTACATTATCTTCTAATTATGAGAGATGTTTCTCAAGATCAGATCCAGATATCATTATTATGACACATTAATTCATCACCACTAGATAAGGACTCCACTTTTTAAAGGGCTTCCATGCTTGACTAACCTTTTGCTTCATTACATTGTCTTTTTTTGTTTTTACAGCACAGTAGCACAGTAAGGTATTTGCTGTACATCTCTACAGCTGCTACAGGCTCCAGCAAGCTTTTCGCTCTCTCATTAAGATGTTTTTTTCACTTGTGGTTTTATTGTGCTCTGATAGAAGAGGATAGAATGCTGAAACTCTGGCTCAATACATCCAAACTATGAGCACAAAAGCAAATTATGGGTTATAAATCAGACTGGCTTGCAGAAAATATGGTGGAATAAATATATAACTGATAGCTGAAGAGGAAAACGAATTAGCACTTTATACTGTGGAGATGGCTCAGTGTGGACTTGAAATGTGGCTGCCAGAAGAAGAAGGCTGTGTGTCACCTGAGGTCTTCTATATGAGCAGTGACGGGGCAGGCTTCTTCCCAGGCCAGGCCTCTTTGGCATATTTCTTTTTGCGTGGTTCATTCAAAGGCTCTGCAGTGTACGGCCCTGGAGCCGGGGTGCCGTTCAAGGTGACAGGTGGCTCGGCTGCGGTGGGCGTCACATCCACTTCAGGGGCGAGGTTAGGGAGCAGCAGAGGCAAACCCCCCAGGACGGTTGCAGCTCCCTGGGCCACAGAGTGGTGGTGGGTGGCTCCCTCGTGGCTGGTGGGAGGAAGGTCCCCGTACAGACTTCCACTGACTGGCAGGCTTTGCATCCTACGTACAGCAGCCTCCAGGCTCAGTGAGCCATGATCTTCCATCTTCTTTTTCTAAGCAGTTTCAAGAGACACAGACACTGTCAGTTTATTTTTTTTAAATTCTAGACTATTTTGTCCATAAAGATTGAAATCAAAAGGTAAATAATAAAAAGAATACTGCAGTGAAACATGTCCACCACAGGGATGTGTGAATACTAAATAAAAACTTTCTGATTGCCTGTAT